>NC_088679.1:48954412-49257442 GCF_950023065.1 Planococcus citri
AGACTCCCATCCGACCCTACATAAACCTTTCGATGAAGTCATATTGTATTATATATTACGTAAAATTTCTTCTTTTCTTTGTTAGCTCGAAAAGCGCATTTCACACTCGAGCTGTTTATCGTTGCAATTATTATTGTATTAGGCATTTCAATCTAATAAATCCGATCCGATCATTCATATTGCCATCTATTATCGTTAATAAATCGACGTTTAATTTGCCTCTTTGTTTTCAATTTGGCGCCAAGTTTGAATTTGTTCATGGCCACGTTATCATGTGGGCGCGCTAACCGTGGTTTAGCTTCAGATAAGTTTTTTTTCTGACGTGTGGGAGTTCCTGTGTGCGTATGTGAAGTGAAATCACTTGTAGGGAGCTGTTGGGTCGCCATGTTTATCGAGTTACTCATTTTGTTGCTCGGTTTAGCGAAGAAAAAATCGTCAGGGGTTTCGGTTTCATCCTCGTCCATGTGTAGTTTGGCGAACGTGGTGAGTAATTTCCTGCATAGCATTGTAACAAATTATGAAGATTTCTTGAAACCATGATGTAAACTGTTGCGTGAAATGAGTAACGTGTTTGAGATGAAATTGTGTTTCAATGTATGAGGCGGTGTCGACGACGGTGGAATTATTTCATTCGAAAGGTCCCAGTTGGGAGATGAATCCATGGCTGGCGAACGGATTTTACGTTCGTACGAAAGGTTATTTTCTTGATAATTACAATAGCGTTGCTTGGAATATATTTATATTTCGCGCCTGGTGCGTGCGTATCATTAAAGCGCAGGAATTTGACGAATTTAGGTAGGATGAAGACACGAGCTCGCGAGCTTAGTATGTAGTCGTAGAGTCGTCGTACAATCGCGCAGTGGTATTTTTTGCTTTTGTTCTGGTGTACAACTATGTATAGTGAAGAAAGGCAATAGAAGAGGTTGTGCAACAGAGAGAAAGAGAGAGCAAAAGGAGGAAGAGAACATTTAAAGAGCACATTATTAAGAGTGCCAAGTTGGAAAATGTGTACGCTTTACGCGACCCTTTTTTTTTTACTTCGGTTGTATATTTCTCGTTGTCGCATCGCTCGCGCACCAGTACACAGATATATACGAAGGAAAGTTGTGTGTAGATGACTGAGAGCGAGAATGAGAAGATTTGGTTGGCAATTTATGATATTTATGACGTCGTTATTTAAAAGAATAACGTATAGGCGTCTTGAGGGATGCTAATTTGGAAAGAGACGCGAATGCGAGAAAAGAGTTCCTTCCCCTTGTGTATTTTTATTTCTTCTTACGCCGGAGCGGAGATGAAGTTTGATGTGTCAACCGACTAGTAATAACGTTGATGTAATTTCTTCGAAATAGACGCGAATTTGTATCGTGATTTTGAGATGAGAAATAGCCCTAGCGCGTAGCATACGTTCGTCGTCGTGAGTTTCTTCGAGTTCGATGGATTTTGCAGACTAGGACTAGACTCGATAAAGATGTTATATCGACGCGGTTGTGGTTGTTTTTATTGCCAGCGGTGACAAAGAGACTGGAGTCAGGGTTGGTTACTTCTTTTTTTCTCGAACAATCGACCTTCTCTTTTATAACGTGCCTTGTGTAGGTAAAGGTATATTCAGAAGAGAAAACCCGAGTTTGTCAAAACACATTAGTCGATTTCACCCCTATGAACAGGAATCTCGACTCTCGAGTACCCTATCTACCTATTTTCTACCTTTTTTTTTCCTCTGCCTCCTTCGAACCAATACCTCTGGTATTATTAACGGTTCAACACCTGATATTTGTCGGAATTCGATTGTGTTCGAAAATGGTATGGCTTTTTTTTGCGGCTAACGGGTATTATCGGATGTTTGGGGAAAAAAGGTATAGTTTACAGTCAATAGTAGGATTTTGTTGAATAGGTGTAAAAGATCTATAAGGCACGTCAAGTGTGTGTTGTGTGCAGTGTTTGCTAAATACCTGACTGAAGAATTGCGTCACCACCGATACCTGTAGGAAATGGTAGCGTGTTGCTTATTCAGACCACACTATCGGAAAGGTATTGGTAATTATATCGTGTTTGGTGTTGAAATTGGTTCGAGATGAATTGATTTTCAATTGCATTTTACACCTTGTATTTTTCTTTTTTCAACAACCAGAGTAATAGTATAAAGCGACCTAACGCCGAGCTTGTTGCGGTGATTCTTTTCGATGGTATTGTTTGTTTTGAGTATTATTCGATGTATTGAGATTATACTCGTGTATTGAGGAAGAAAGATCAATATGAAGGACATTACGATGCCGTTGTTGGTTAAGTAATCGAAGGTTATCGATAATTCTTACGTATCGATCGGTGATGAAGCTGCTGTTGCCATTAGTGTTCGTGCAAACACGATAAGTGACGATGAAGTAATTTTTATTCGCAAAACGTGCTTCGTATATAAAATTATACGAGGATAAAATGTGGAAATTTTGATTTTTTTCAGCGTCTGTAATGAAATCAACTATTGTGGGTATCATTTGCGAATGATTCGTGCTGCTGGGTTGAAATTTGCGAGGATTTGAAGTGATGCTTGAGTTTGGCGTCGAGTATTAATTTTGGCTCGATTTATGTATTTATTAATACGATTTATTATGGTGGAAAGGATTATCGGTGGCATTGACATTACACGATGAAGGATGTCCATCGTTGGCATCTTGGAAGCTCAACATTATTACCTACTCGGATACGTAGGTATTCGACTATTCGTATTAGGCAATAACCGTAGAGTATAGTATTTTTTATTCCAAGATGTTGGGATTTTTCTCGTTTATCGTCTTATCGTTTACGCGATTTCTAAGAATATAAATCGGCTTGCCAGTTAATTTCATCACGATTCTTGGAATTTTCATCGGTTGATTCGCCTTATAAAGTACAATCATAGTTCTTACGATATTGAAATCATCGATGAATAAGTATTCTACATTAGAATGAAATAAGGAAAGAAAAAAAAATTAACGGAAAAATGCCTCGAACCTGCTGAAAGAAAATGACGTGAGAACGATATCCTTACAAGATGGGTTTCTGTAGAGCTCGAACCAGTGAAGAGGGAAAAAATCTCGAGCACCTTTGCGAGTAATTTTTATGCACTCTATGAACGATAATGGGAGTCATTAGTTAAATTTCGCGAGTCTCCGGATGCGGATTTGTGTATGTTTTTTTTCTCGGTTAGTGGAAACAATTCGTTGTTTTAAGGTGTCTGCGAGACGATCGTCAAACGTGCATCGAATTTGTATTCATTTTCTTCTCGCGGTATTCGACGAAATGAAGATAAAGTACCCTCTTGAAATGGAAAACTCGTATATACGAGGATACAATACGCAGCTGGATGGAAATTGTCTCATGTTTTCTCCTTTCTTGTTTTTTTTACGTTTGCTTCTTGCGTTGCTGTTGCTGTTCGCTTTCGAGGAAAAATAATTTAATCCAATTTCTCAGCCCTTATAAGGTTTCATTCGTTCGACGGTGCGATGTGTTTTTCTCTCCCCAAAGAAATGAGATATGCGTTCGCGCCGACTGTACCAAGTGTCGAATACGTATGATAGTAAATCGACTGACTGTGGGTATTTCGAGTTGAAATGGTAAATCGACTGACTGTGGGTATTTCGAGTTGAAATCGAACGATGTGGTTTAGTACTCGTATGTTGAGTGGAGAACCGTAGGGTTTTGTTTTTCTCCTCTTGATTTTTAGTTTCGATATTGAATGGTAGCATTGGTAGCTGTGTGTGCTAGTCGATCGAGACGTAATTGATGGTGTGCTTGTAAAGCGATGATTATAGGCCTTTATTTAATGGATAGCGGTCATCGTTGTGGTTATATTCGATGAAAATGAGCGTAAGAATGGGTAGGTGGAGGAATCGAGGTGGCGAAATTTATTTATTTTTTAAGTATTGGATTGAAAATCATGAAACCTTGTTAGAGGATGCACCAGTCATCAGTCTGTTAGCTTAATCATGTGGAAATGTATAGATTTTGAATTGTTATCCCTTTGGATTTCAATGCACCGATGTATGTATGTATGGATGTTGAAAATTTTCAAACAGGTGTTTGAATTGTGTCGTCGTCGTTGCTGCATTGGGTGTTGCTACCTCGCACAACTACATAGACGTACATGTCTTGATGGAAAACTTGTTCGTACTAATACAGCTGTTTGTTTTTCGCGTGATTACAGATATGGACGCAATTTGAACACCGGATTTTCATCGGGGAATTTAAAGGCAAAAACCAGTAGCGAGGTATAGAGTTCCTACGTTCTGTGATGTCGTAGGAACTTCATACCGTGCTCTTGGTCACGCCATGCTCATCATTTATTATTGCCATTATTTTATCTATAATACTTGCTTTTAATTTGGGCTTCTCGATGTGTTATTTGAAACCTTTGTTTTATACATAAGATGTAATTAGTTATAATTGAAAATTCTCTGTATGTCTTCTCTCACCACTGTTGAGGTACATTATGTTTGAACGTTTAGATACCAATGAACGTGAGATAGAATTGTGTCTATGTTGATTGGAAAAGACCAAGTGGTAATGAGTTCCGTTTTAATAAATGGAAATAAGAATCTTATTTCTAGCGAAATTATCCCTCCTGAACCTTTGCAATTTCTGTGATGAATATTAATACATAATTAATCATTTGTTTACTCTGTTTTTGGTGTTTTGATTTACTTTTTTGGTTTGCGAATGATGACTTTGATATGTGATCTTTTTCATGTACATATATTAGTCGTTGGAGAACTCGAGTGAGAGTCTAGATTCGTAGAAGTCATGTAATGAACTATCTTACATGTAATGAATGAATACCTGCGTTCAAATGAGAATAACATGAAACACTTCTGAGACTTTCTTAAAATTACAGAATCAAAATCTACTTGCCTTTAGCTAGTTTTTATTACCTGTATGTGAATAGATTGTAGACTTTTTATTTGAGGTATTCGTATGTATGGACTAGTCTAGAAACAAACAATTGTTTATCAGATTGATGGCTTTTGAGGCAGCTTATGTTTACTCACCTCCACTTCATGATTGGAACAGAATTTTCATTTTGAATGAACCTGACACATGTTAGGATAGAATCTTGAGAAGTTGAGGCTATTTGAAATGTTATTTTCCTATTTTAATTGCGGATACTCATTCATTGTGTAAAAATATCAAGATTAAATGATCAAATAAATTTAAAAAGAAAAGAAAAATGGAAAAAATTTGTTCGATTTTGATAATAATAATACGAGTATGTAATAATAATAACGTAGGTACGTATTTCATGAATCATTATCCTTTGTTTTTCAATGAAATTTATTTACTTACCTGAAAAAAATTGCTGGGTTTTTTCTTAGGAATTTTTTTTCTCGTGTCCTTCACATTTTCTTCAATTTGAAAGCTAAAAGTTGAGAAAATATTTCTCGTTAGTGAATGAAAAATTGTACGAGTACCTATTATGAAAAATGAATTTCTGCTCAGTCTTCCTCAAATTTGATCTGAAGAGAAGTTTCATTTTTTTTTTTTTTTTTTTACATTTAATTTTACCCTTTGATTGTTTTGTACTTCCGATAAGTGTTCAATGAATGTTCCATTGTGTTTTTTTTCTCTTTGAGATTAAAAAAATGATTGATAAATTAAGTTCCTAACTACCTACTTATGTTGTTTTTTTTTTCATTTGAAAAAAGTAATATGAATTTTTACTATATGAAATAAATTTATATTTTTTTTATGTGGACGTGTCGAATTTTTTTTATTGAATTCCATAATCTGGTTTCAAAAGCAAATGGAGCCCACTCTTCGATGCGCTAATTTCCCCATTTTTTCATTCGATCGTAAAGCTAATGCAGAATTTGCTTCGTTGGTGATAATTCTGTGCATCAAAATTATTGCTCCTGAATTTCGTAAACCGTGTTCAACTCCAGTATGAGGAAATTTGATTTCGGTGCGAGTTTATTGCTACCAGTACAGTTTGAAAAGTTGTCTTGTAATAGCAATAATTCATACATTTTATGATTACGATGAGAATATGAAGAAATCGACGACCCGATAAACGCGCGCTTTGAACAGCAAAATGAACGATATTTGGAGGTACTCGATGTGATATTGTTATCGGAGGCGTTACGATTGAACTACGATTTTTCATGGTTCTTCACGATGGCGCCGTGAAGTCATGAAATCGAATCGAATACTTTTTTTTTATCATCTCGTACGAGTATACATTACTCGATAAAATTGGAAAAAAGAAATAATTTTCCCTGTATTTTTAGTCTTTCTGATTTGACCTGGTAATGACTTTGAATTTCGCGTTATTTTCAGTCTTTTCCGAGTAAAATTTAGTTCTTAGTACATGATTTCAAAACCTTTTTTAATGAGAAAATTATGAGTTGTAGTTGATAATTCGGTATTCGAAATGATTTAGATATGTACCCGATACGCCTATGATATTCACCAGTGCTTACTGCTTTAATTCTGGCTGGTCTCGGTGGGTAATTTTTTGTGTTCAATTTCGAGTATTGATTTGAGTATTCTTCGAGCTACGACAGCTACGTATTTCATTGTCAGTGAAACTGAATTTTAAAAATTCAATTTCTTGTGAGATTTTTCACTTTTTCATGTATTTGAATTGCATCGGATATATTTTCTCATTTATGAAATTATTTGGTTGAAATTTCACCATCTACCTACTTGTTCACACAAATGACAATTGCATTTGATAACGGTTTGCAATGTCTCGTAGACATTCTTTAGCGACGTTTTAATGGTAGTATTTGTCAACGATTTCAGTCGAGAAGTAATATTTGAGATTGTTTGTATTTTCTACTGAGATGTTGGAATTTCTTATAGTAACATTCCAGATTTTGATAATAAAAAAGAAAAGCTAAACGACCGTCGTCGCGTCTGTTCACCGCTGTCTGAAAAATGAAAATTGGTATGTACTATGTCATTGCAAACCACGATGTAGACGACACCATATCACGTCACACGTGGTTGCTTGAAATTTTGTATTTTTGTGAAAATGTTTTTGAAAAAATGAGGTACTAAAATCTAGTGGATTTTATATGGTCAATTTATATATTACTCTCTCATAGTGGCCGTAATGGATTGTAATATTTTTCAAAGTTGAAAATGAAGAAAATACTGTTCGCACGTTGTTGACGGGATTGGGAATTCGGGATGCCTACTTTCGTACTTTATCTACCTTTTTTTCATAGAGGAAAAAAAATATTCCATCGTCGAAGGTGATTACTGAAAATGACATCGCGTTCATACTATCTTATCGCGTATTGGCGCGATAAACAAGGTTCAAATTTCATATTTTTCATGTTGTATATGATTTTCTACACGTTGATGTAACTTTCTTAGAACCTATGAAATTTAATTTTGTGTGTTCGTGAGCTGTACTTTTATATGTTTATTACACATACAAGTTTACTTATAATGTAACGTACTTCTACAATCAACGTACATGTTACTAAATTCGTGCAGTTCGAACCTAGGGAAATCAAATTAGTGGCAGGACTTTGTATTCTAATGTAGTATGTGTACGTATTGTATTGGTTGATTTTCGACGACAGAGTTGCTCTTTTTTCTCGTTTAATGAATTAAAAACTCAATTTAACGAGCTTCGTTTATCTCGTTAGTTATTCGGCTATGATTTTTACCCGTCCGACGTGAGATAATTTTAGAATTCCGTTACGTATCATAGATTACTCGAACGCTGACGCCTGCTTATCATGTGTACTACTACTGATAGAGAAGATGGCTGGCTTTTGAAAATTGTTTGTAGTTCTGCGTTATTCGTAGTTCACCCGAAACATATAATGTACAAGCAGAAAATACCCGTCCTTCGGACGGGTGGAGTGGAAAGATGGAGCTGCATTTTTTTAAATTCATTTATGAGTAAATAAAAAATTGTTTGGTAATTGTCGTCGTATTTTACCTAATGTGGGTAATGACACTAATGCTCCTCCAAAAAAAAAAGACCTTTCTGTAATTTGAACCTTTAACCCTCTCCACTTCAGGGGTCAGCTATAGTTCCTGAAAGTACTCCTTTCCTCAAGTTTTATTTCTGAACGTCTGAACTATTAGAACAGTTTCCACGCTGAAAAATTGAAAATTCAAGTATGTACCTATAACCTACCTACATAAAATTTGACACGTCGTGAATCGTCTAGTTAGTTTGAGCTCAAAAACTTGCGAAATATCAAACATTTTACTCCCCCGTCTTTTTTCTAAAGTCGGCACTTCTGGAATAGACATAATTTTTGAACAAAAATTTGGCTAAAAATGATAAAATTGGTCAATTACTGTTTTTAAATCTTTTTTTCATTTTCATTCTTCAAAGTTTGAAATTTTTATTGGAGAGATCTAGAGCTGTTTTTGTTTATTTACACATGAATGAATAAAAAATTGTTTGGTAATTATCTTATTTCACATTTCACCTGATGTAGGTAATGCCAGTACAACCCCTCCAAAAAAAGCGACCTTTCTGTAATTTTCAACTTGAAGTCTCTCCACTCCAGGGGCCAACTCTAGTTCCTGAAAGTTCCCCATTCCTCATAGTTTTATCTCCGAACATTGCTGAACCATTAGAACAGTTTCCAAACTGAAAAACTGAAAACTTGAGTACGTGCATAAAATCTGACATTGTGAATCATTTACGTAGTTAGTTTTTGGCTTGGCTACAAATGAAAAAATTGATGAATTACTCTTTTTATTTCATTTTTTTCATTTCCAATTCAATATCAGTGATTTTTCAGACACAGGCCAAATTATTGTTCTTTGAAGTTCGAAATTTTCTTTTTTCCCCCCAAATCACAGTCACATAAGGTACAAAAGGTCAAAAATGGTCACATAAGATCACGACCGTCCCGACAAATGCGGTCACAATCTTGATGGCCTAATATGATTCTTCTTTCTGGTGCATTGGGTTCACTGCTCTTCTTGACTTTTTTTTTTTTTTTAATCGAGTTCAAACGTAAAATTTTATACCTAAGGAATAAAATTGAATGTGATAAAAATTTCTCCTATCAAAGCATTCACCTGTTTTTTGAAGTACTTATATGAATTTAGTACATATGAGTCAATTTAAATTCGAATTTATCAAAAATTTCCTCTTTTCAGAGAGTCTGACGTACATACATGAGTGTTGAAAAAAAAATTTCAGTATTCTATTTTCTCTAATACAGTAGTGATTTACTGAGCCTGAGGGTTGCATTGCAGCTTTTATCATTCAAAAGTTACATTCAAAATTGTATACATATTTTTCAAAGTGAACTTTTTTATCCGGGAACCCCCGTAAAATGTTTATTTACTTAGATGAAAAAATAATACCCTGAAAGTTTCAAGGAAAAAAAAAATTTTAACCTGTCCCTCAAAGGGATTGAAGTTGCATGACCCTTAAGGTAGGCAAAACGCTGAGGTGCTCACTGAAAATTTCACGCAATTTTAATTCATTTCATTTTTACTCCTTGCAACTGTTTTTATAACTATGAACCTGAACTGAATAACTTTCTAACAATCAAAGCAACAGCTCTCAGTAAAAAAAAAAATAAGAAAAATAAGGTTCTGGAGCAAATTCAAAATTCTAGAGAAACTTAAAAATCACGCTGGAGGCTCCAGATCGGTGGAAAATGGTGGAATACTGTCTCGGGAGGTTAGTTTTGGACAAAATACAGTGATTCGTGCAAATTTAAAAAATTTCCTCGCAAATGGAAAACTTTTGATTTTTTTGGATTTTCTATTTGAAAAAAGCTGGTCAAAAACCACTCTTGAGGTGTCCGCCCCAAAACCGACTCAAATGTGGATAAACTCGTTAAGCAGATCGAGTATAACACACAACTCGATTTTTAGCTGCTCAATTTCATATTCACGCCTTCTGGAGCAAATTTGAAATTCTGGAGAAATTAACAAATCAGGCTGGAGGCTCCAGAATGGCTGGAAATGGTGAAATTTGGATTTGGGTAATAATTCATATTGACCATTTTTATTGATCAAGTACGTACTTTTTTAAGAAACGCATAAATCGCCAAAAACAGTCACTTTTGAATTTTCAAAAATTCGCCAAAATTTGAAAAATGAACTTGGGCAGCTGAAAATTTGGATTTGGGGGTTTTAGAACATGCTCTTTCCAAAAATTGCGGTCCCGTCCAAATCGAAGGCGGACAACTCAAGAGGTTCCCTTAGTACATACATACCTACCTATTCTGCATTTCTTATCACTTCACTTTGGTTTAAAAATTCATAAATTGGGGGTTTTAACATCTCAAAAACCTGGCAACACTGTTCCGAACTGCTGTATGGAGATGATACATACTCAGAGTTGACAAAAAAACGTTTTTTTTGAAAAAAAAAAACAAAAAAAACGTTTTTTTTTTGTTTTAAACAGTTTTTGTTTTAAACAAATGTTAAAAACAGTTCCATCAATTCATTGTTTAAAACAGTGTTTAAAACATGTTTAAAACACGTTTTAAACAAAATTTTGAATAAATAAGCAAAATGAATAGGTAGTCAAAACTCCAATCTCAAAAGTCTTACTTTTGTTGTTTAAATTTTATTCATCATGTAGTGTTCTTTCTGCCAACGATTGAAATTTCTGTTTTTCATTTTTATATTGGTTATCAAATGATTTTTAAATGTGACTGTGATTGTAAAAAATTGAGAATTTCATGAGAAAAATAGAAAAAAAACATGGTTTTTTTCCATTTCAAAAAAAACAACGTTTAAAACGCTTTAAACGTTTTAAACACTTCAATTTTTTTTGGGCTGTTTAAAACACTGTTTTAAACACTGTTTTAAACATGTCTGTTTTTTTTTTGCCAACCCTGTACATACTCGTATTTCACAACCTGATGGACTCCTACTACACTTAGAACCACCCCACTTCCAGCACCTACCCTCAATGCAACCTAATACACTCCCTTTGCAACGAAATTTTACCTCGTCTCTCCGCAAACTGGTTTCACCTCCGCAAAGTCCAAAAAAGTCGTCATTTTTTTCAACTTTGAAGCTTTATAACAATTGTCCTTTTAAACTTTTTCAAATTTTTTTTTGCTATAAACACTCTCCAGCTTACAGGCGTTCGTATGGATAAAAATTCAGAATTTTTGGATCGGCAAGTTTTGAGTTTACCCATTACAAAAAAAGGGGACTTTCCTTTATAGTATTATAGATGCTGGCTGCTTGTACAATATTCGTGTATGCGATGAAATGAGTTTCCTACATATTTTTCTCGTCATCTAGTCTTTGTGGAATTCGATTCCACGTACATTTGTGGGTTATTGCAAGTTTGAACAGATAGGAGCTTCTGAGAATTTAAGCTGTCGAAATAACGGCTGAGGAAATTTCAGGTCTTAACAAAAGTTATAATCTATCGACCTTTTTATAAAACAATTTCTACTTCGTAATGTAAGTAATTTGAGAAAGCACTAGGCCAATTATTTCCTCAAAAATTGTGATTTTTTTATCTGGCATTCCAATTTCTCCATAAGGTGTACCTATACCTACGTCCTACTACCTATTTACCTATGTTTGAAAGTAACTGAATATCGATGTTTTCAATTTTTTCACATTAGGTATAAGCCCTAATAAAAGTTATCAAAATTGCAGAAATTGAACAATTTTTCATTTTTAGAAAAAATTTTGAATCTGGAAAACCCTATTCGAAAAGACTACTAACACCAACATCACAGTGAACCAAATCACCCCTTATCTCAGCGCATCCAATTTTTTTGAAAAAATTATCATGTATCGGTCAAGTGCTGTCCTGTCATTTCTTATTGATTTTGGCAATTACATCTTACCAGGGAACATCTCGCGGTCATTCATGTCACCGATTTTGCTCATTTTTTTCCGAAACATTGAAACCAGTAAATAGCTGCTCAAACGAAAAATCGAGGGTCCCACAGGTTGTTATGAAAATTGAATGACCAACCAACATCTTTATTTTTGACACAGGTGATGAATACATGGGTAGGTGTGTTTTAGGGACGCAAATCTTTCAAAAAATGTCAAAAAATACGATTTTTCTGCTCATTTTTAAAGATTAGATTTATTCCCAGATTTGCAGTTGTGCAATCGCTTATTTTGAGCTTTTAGAGCTCTTCTGCGAAGAAATTTAAGCCTTAAAAATACGATCTTCTCATTCATGTCGAAAATCACTCGAAAAAATCTACTTGTAATTACTAATTAGAATACATATGACCTGGAATTATTGTAGATGCACATATTACGTTTCGGGTCTCGAGGAATTCTTTAGAAAAAGAAATTGTTCACTTTTTTGACGTTTTATTTGGATCACAATTTTGTTTAATCACATTTTTGCATAGGTAGTGATTTCATTTTCTCATTTTTTTCACACTATTGGATGAATACGTAGGTACTTTAAATTTTCTTGAAAATATTGTTATTTTTCTGTTTTTTTTTTTCGTAATACTTACATAATATTGTCTGTTTCTCAACTCTGAATGTTTTTTTCCTCGATCCTTATAGCTCATTTTTTTGAAAAACAGTCGTTTTTACTCATTAGATGTGTTCTTTTTAAACGGATTCTGGCAGATTTTCAAGAATCTGGATTTCGGACGTTTTTTGAAATCTCTTTTTTCTACACTTTTGAGATTACATTCACCAATTTTTCAAAACCTCAAGCCTTCTTTTTCGAAGTAAGTAAAATCCGAAATCCATTTTCAAAAGCTGCTACCCGTGCAGATTCTTGTGGATTCTAAATCTGCCAAAATCAAGATTCTCGGAAATCTGCCTGCCAAAATCCGTGTAAAAAGGACACATTTATTATCCAAGTGTTTCCAAAAACCATTTCTGAAAATAATTGAAATTCGAGAGGAGAATGCCATTTTTCTAGTGGAAATCTTGTGAATTGTAAGTCTGAATGGTGAAAATACAAAGAGGATAGCAGAAAACCGTTTGGGTCTTGTACTTTTTGAAGTTGACGCACCTAATCTCCATATTTTCTGTGTAAAATTGAGGAAATGCAGAAAATTGAACATTAGGTAAGTTAGCAAGTCCAAATTTACAATTGTAAATTTCACCTAAATTGTTTTCCCTTCCTGAGTAAATTTTTTACGAACAAAAAGTAGGAAAAAGTAATACAATATTGAAAATGAGATACCAAATGACGACAAACAAATGCAACAGAAAGTGCAGCTATAGCATTTGCTCTCTTTTCTCTTCTTTTTATTTTATAAAATTCGAAGAGAGTGGAAAATTTTCGAATGTGCTTTCTAATTTCTATCTTCAACATTTTATCAATTTGAAGTCGAAAAACTCTATCTGGTTTTGTTGGAAGTATTTCTTTTTTTTTCTCCCTGAAAAATAGGTTCAATTCTGTGACATTTTTATAAAAAATTGCATGTTGCCAATAAACGTAAGTCGTAGGTAGCTTTTTTTCTGCTTGGATGAATTTAGGCTCAATTCTGAAAACTGCTGGATTTTTATCACACTTGTCCAACTTCTTATGACATTTTCTTGATTTTGAATAGCTTACCAGTTACCAGCCATCATTAAGTGAAATTTGTAAAATGGGCGGTGGCCTTTTATTGAAACTTGGCTGTTTCTTCGCTATCTGATATTTTTTTCTTCTGTACGAAAATTAGTTGAATTGAATTAGTATTATGTACTATTGAGATTTTAAAAAAATATTGGCAACTCGCCACTTGCGAGTACCAAGATTACTTACTTTAAAAAAATGTACGTTGAGTTGAAAATTAATTTTTAAATTATAGATCAACGTTGACAGTTGGATTAATTATTATCATTTCAAATGCAGTAAATATAATCCAAATTGATGAATGATGTTAATGTTTTTTTTTTTTTTTTTTTTCGTAAGTGATTACCGCTTACTTATGTCTAGATCGTTATTTCAAAGATACGCCAGATTCTGATTGATGTTTGAAAAATCATGTGCATTATATTCCCCGACGAGTATTACCTACCTACTCGTATTGAAGTGGCGCGCGTCATACCTTGAGCGTTTTTTTCCCTTAAGTAGTAGGTAATGGAAATATAATGCATATTTACTTGTGGAAAATTGACCTCCGAATGATTGTCATGAATTTTTAGTCGTTTCATACATATTTTTTCAATTACGATACCGTGTAGGTTGAATGGCATTTGAAAACAACCGAAGTCTACTTGTACATATAAGTTGATGAGTTTTTTGACGCACCGAAAGGAGAATAATTTTGCTAAATTGTCTAAAATAGTGTATTAGGGTCTTTTAATCGGATATATTATATGTATAGGAATAATTACTTAATAAAAAGAAAGGAAAAAGAAAAGAAAAAAGGGGGTTTTAAAATTCGTTATTGAACAACCATTTTGAACCGCGGCAACCGGTCTCGTAAATTTAAGTTTTTATAATTGGACGAGAAGAAATTTAGGTTAATTGCATTAATTAACGCTGTCTCAGTGTATTACGGGTAAAGGATGAGGCGAGGGGATAATATAGTATAATTACCGCGGCTTTAAAAGTAACCTGACAGGCAATTAATGTGAAAAATGAATAAGAACCATTACGAATACATTGGTACGATGTAAGGTGCGTATGTGTTAGTGCATTGTCAAGTTCAACGAGTTCGGTTCCTATGAGCGAAAATACCTTTACCTGTTGAATTTCCCGTAGTATTAATGTTTGCCTGTTGTGACTTTTCGAAACTAGTTATTTTCAGAAAATTACACGGTATTCGTGAATAAATATGCAGGTTGCTGTTATTGCTTGAAGGTGAAACCTGTACATGAACCAAACCTTAGTTAATAAAAGATCTTGTCTTTGGCATAACCGGTTGGAGTTTTTTTTCTTTCATTTTTCATTTTACAAAATATCCGTTAATTTTGAATTAGTTTGCCAATCCGGTGATTTTTTTTCAAGTATTGGCGCGTTTGGTAACATTTTTTACGATCATTTTTACCGAAGTGTGATTTGTAGTAGCGATGTCAGTGACTGCTGATGACTGATTTGGTTTGGTATACGAGTACCTAACCGCAGCTAGCTGTGTTTTAATATTTTATTATCCATCGTTGATATAATGTAGTAAAATTGTCCAATATGTAAAACAATCGAGATAAGCTGCTCGTAATGGAAATACCTTTAAAAATGGAAATATTTTAATCGCAAGTCGTATGAGTCATGTGTTGAAGTTTCGGCGTTATGTCGTCGGACGGCCGTGTGAAACAGTGTAATTAATTTGGCTGGTATAAGTCGAGTTGAGAAATAATGGTATATAAAACAACTTGTCCCCAGTCGCCTGGTATGTGACGTCATTAATTATTGAACTTTACTACATCGCAGTCAATGACATTGTGTGTAGAATTACTTGTATAATATTGTTGTCGCTTTTGTAAAATATTTACTTCATAATCACCATCGTGTCTGATTTGGTTTCCTTTTTTTTTAAAAAATAATTTTAAAGCTAATAACGAGTACAATCCTCTGAGCTAAGTATCTGATTCATGAAAGTACGTATAGGCAAGGTGTCTGGTGTACGGAAGGGGGTGGCTATCTGGCTAATTATCGTGATATATTTTGGTGCAGAATTTGATGTGAAATGTTCTTTAAATGGCATTGCATGGCTGTGATAATTCATTTTTGTGGGGAGGTTTTTTTTTATTTAAGATGTCCTTGTCCCCTTCCCTCCCTTCTCGCTGCCCAAAATGGAATAAGAAATGAGCATTCAAAAGGAAGAAGAAAAAATCATAGATGTGAAAGTCTTGTTTGATTTTTTCCAATTTTTGGCCAAAAATTATCAATTTTTTTTTCATTTTTTAAATTCGGTCTCTTTGTTGCGTTTATTTATTAGTAAATATTTATTTCTTCTTCAATCGACATTTTAGAATTGGAAAATGCTCACTATCATGAATTCACGATTTATCATCCTTCCAGGGAAGAAGTTTGAACGTGACAAAAATCTAAATTCTTTCGGATGTGCTAGACGTTCATTTTCACCATTTAGCACTGACTCCAGTTGTTATTTTTTGCTGGTAAATAGGTACTGTGATTTCATTAGGAGCTGTGTCAGCAAAATTTGCTCGGAAGAGATTGATGGAGAAAAAAGGATGAAAATCCTTTTTGAAAAAGGCCTTTACTAGAACAGATTGGAACTTTGGAAGAAAACCAACGTTTTTGTAACATTTTGAAAAATCAAAGTTTTTGAAAAATAATGTAGAGGGATGAATCCAAATGTTGTATCTTGCGCCCAGGTTTTCATAGGCCGAAACTCGGTGTGAAAATTTAGAGTATCGGTGTTGCCAGGTTGCCAGCCGTCAAGATTCAACTTGAGATTGCAAGATTTTTCATCCCTCCTTGGGGAAGTACCTACCTCAAGAGATCCCACAAAAATTCAGGAAATCTCAACAAAATTCACAATATAACCAAAAATTTCCATAAGTATCTATATTTTGTTCTTTTGAAAAATGCTTGCCATGTATTTTCCATTCTTCTTTTTCATCTTGTTCACAAAAAAACGATTTTATTGTTTGTTTTTTTTTTTTTTTTTTTTTGTTATTTTCATGACATCAAGTACTTTTACCTAAGTACTTTGTTGGTTAGCTTTCAAATTCTGATTGAATTTTTCCTCAACACTTACTTCCTATTCTTATCTTCTTCACTGTATTGTGATTTTTAGCATAAAAAAAATGGCCATGTGGATTGCTGACTACCATTATTTTACAATCCGGCTGCTAAAAAGTTGCGAAAAGTGCTGATATTCTGCCCCTCGTCAGGCTTTTCCCCCTAGCGCCTTAACGAAGCCTGTTTTCAGAGATACTGATTTTTCTCTGTACAGTGTACATATATTATGATTAGGTGTTTTATGATTTTAATCGTTTATGAATTGAACCGTTGTGAGCAAAGTGATAACCAACACGTGAAGGAAATCAGGTTTGAAAAGAATTACTCAATTTTTTCCATTGTTATCGATTTTTGAAATAATATGAAACGATTAAAAAGTGTGACGGCTTCTTTCGTTCATGCTCATTTGCTCACAAAAAATGATTCTCAGTAATGATGAGGAAAATTTCAAGGCAGATAGTTAATTTGCTCAACTAGTAAAACTGGCCTCATTTAGAGCGTTTTTTGTTTCCAACATCATGGATTCTACTTCATTGGTTTGGACTACAGTACCACTGCAATGTTCCAATAGGTAGCTTAAAAACTTGCCTATAATTTTTTTAACCATTTGTTCTAAGTGTACATTTAAAAGGGAAAAAAAGAAATCGTTGCAATTTTGTAGCATAATAGAATGTAGAATGGTACGTTTCCAGTTGAAAATTAGCACTTGTGCAAAATGATCGAATAACTACCAGTCAGCGCATTTGAATGTGATAATTTAAGGGCCTTCGAATCGCTTACGTGCTGTTTAAACCGCTCATTTTACTCCTATCGCTCATGTTTTCTCGCTATCAGCGAGACATGGCTTGTATGGCGATTTTTTTGCTGTCGAAGGAAGTTGGTATCATTTTCATGTGTGATTTCATGCCCTTCGAACGAGACGTTTTATTTGAACGAACTCTGAGAACTCTAACAGAGAGATCTTTCTGCTGATGATTATGTGCAGTGTGCACGTAATCACTAATCATATCTCATATTCAAAGTTGGTACATCTACATATGGGAAATATGTAGTAAGTACTTTGATTTGGTGACATAGCGAAGCATTTCCCAATGGCAAAAGATGTACATTTGACGTCGTCTTCGTCGTTTGCTGAAGCGATTTAGCGACAGTTTTGTGATTGCAGGAGAGAAAAAGTACCGCATTGGCGAGTAATTTTAATATATTCACGTAGGTATTGCCAAGCCAACAGTTGTAGGTGAAACCGTCGAGGCAGAGTAAAGCAAAAGAATGTGTGTGAGGAGAAAATGGCAGTAATGAATATGAGTGGAGTTGAACATAAGTGCGCTGAGGTTCAGTCAGAGCAGCGATTACGCAACATTTTCGAAAGGTGCAAGCGCGGCCGGATGACGTCAAGCTTACTTTTTCAACTCACCAGTTCTCGGACTTGTGACCTTCATTCTGTTCAGACTTGATGATAATGATTACGATATGGACGATAATGAGTCGACATGTTCGATCATTGGAAGTTAAACTGCCGAATTCGAATCCCTACGCTCTGTGGCTGAAGATAAAATATTTCATTTCCGTCGATACAAAGTTCGCGCGATAAAAATTAATCACCTAAGCGCGCGGTTTCTCCGAAAAAAAGAAACGTACCATGATTTTTTGATTGCAAAACGATAAATTAGAATGTTTTTTCGTAAACGGTTCACCTGGAAAATGCTACTTATTAGAGAAGCATTTAGCGATAGATGTATACGGCAGCCGCGCATAATTAGACACATTTACGTAAAAAAAAAAATTGCAGTGATCTCGTTGATCCCTCGGTAGATTTAGATAAGGCGAGTTTAATTATCGAATCTCATTATAAATTCTCCATGTAGCAACGATTAGTGATGCGCGAACGAATTTTTCCAACCATTGTAGACGTAGAAGGATGAAAATATACGAGTAGGTACCAGGTATACGCTTGTGCAGATACTCTCGTATACCTGAGGAAACGAGAACCGATCGCATTTTTTTCCTCGAAGAATTCCTCCGCACATCTTTTTCCAGGAATACCTGTGGCAGATTTCAATCTCACGTTAGCAACAATTTATCAATCTGGAAACGTGAGCGAAACTCGGAAATAAATGATAGTTGCATTTAAAATGCAAAACTAAACTGTTATTACGTATTAATCATAATTATAGACATTAAAACAACAACTAAGGTAGTGTTTTCATGCTAAAACATGCGTTATGAAAAGAAAAAGAGAAGAAAAACTCGAGGTCGTTACATTCAAATCGCAGCTAGGCGACAAATTCTTCTCTCTCGTTGTTCCGAGAAGTTATTTTTTATGATTATAGGAATTTTAATACAACGACAGACGGATGGGACTGTTCAACGTCTCTCTCCTTGATGGAATAACTCTTCCGAATCTCAAATATTTTTCATTCTTCATCTTGCTGCGCAGGTATACCTACTCACTATAGACAAACCTCTCGTATAGCTTTACTTTTTCATCAACGCTAAGTATTTGCATGATTTATCGCCTAACGTGAATCACTTCGAAATAGCAATTTACTGTCGAAATTTGAGTTTAAAAAAAGTTCCAATTGTACGGATGAATGTGGATACAACTCAGCAGTGACCAAGAACCGAACAAATATTGGTTTTCGTGATGATTTTCTCATTTTTTGAAAATGTTGTTTCCTCTCCCACAAAAAATGTCGACAATATGAAAATCAAATTTGAAAGTTTATCTCTCTGTGTCATAGTATCATCTTGAATAAACTGAAAAAAACCATAATACTCCATTTTCCTCTTTTTTTTTGTGCCTTATGGCCAACCCTTTACCCACTGTCTGGGAGAAGTTCGAGATATGAATTTCAAAAACTTTCATAACAGAAGTTGGACTGAACAATTAAGATTGTATTTGAAAAAAAAAATGTAATTTGGTGATTAATCATTTTGAAAATTGTGGATGGATTTTCGAAAAAAAAAAAAAACTGATTCTGATTAACCCGTTAATGCCTGAGAGAAATTTAAACGATAAATTTCAAGAATTTACATGAGAAAAGTCGAATAGAACAATCAAATTGTGATATTTGAAAAAAAAAGTTGAATTCAAGTGATCATTTATTTTGGAAATTGAGAATTTTCCTCAATTTTCTCCAAACATTCCCTAATGCAGACGGAAACAAAAAGCCAAATTGATAGAAATTCGCTATAAAATTTTTTCGATTGAATTCCTCAATTTTTTATAAGGCCCGCAAAGAAAAAATTTAATGCCTTAAAACACAAAATCCCATTCCCTTTTTTCAACTACTTCGACAGCTCACAAGGAAAAATTTTCACATTGTAACAAAGTAGTTGAAATAAAATAGGACCGATAAAATTCAAATTTTTACGATTTTTTTAAAATTAAAATTTTGAAATAAAATTTGATCAAAGTTCAAAACTTTGTCATTATCTTACCTTATTTTATTTCATTTATCAAAAATTTTCCTCGTGAGCTGTCAAAATCATTGAAAAAACGGAATGCAATTTTATGTTTTGAAGCTCTAAATTTTTCCCTTTGCGAATCTTATTAAAAGAATCGTGAAAAACATCTGGAAAAATTGTTAGCTGATTGAATTTTACAGTAAATTTCTATCAACTTGGCGTTTGTCACTCAAATTCATGTTTATTTCAAATATCAGAATCTGATTGTTCAATTTGACTTCTCTCATGAAAATTCTTGAAATTTATCGGCTGTAGTGGCTGAACTTCTCCCAGGCGTTAAAGGATTAATAGAATGTAATTTTTTGGAAAATCCAAATCTCAAAAAAAAAACATTTCCTTTTTAGGAAAAATTCGCGGTATTTCTTTTCTCTTGGACCGTACGTGATAAATGAAGGTCAATCAGTACTTTGAAAATAAAAATGGATTTCCAGGTGACCAAACCTTCTCACATGCCTCCCTTCCTATACGGTAGTGAAGATCGATTAATAGAAACTGCAATTGCATCCAAGTTGGATACCGGTTTGCGTATATCGAGAAACAAATGTAACGTGGTAAATTAATAGACATGGACCTACTGTCATAGAAGCGCGGAAATAATAAAACAAACCAAACCAGTTGCACTTCAGGATGAAGTATTTCTAATTATACAGCTGGAAAAACTTGACCGTGATTAGTGCCATGTTTACTTGCAAAAAGAACGATATTTACCGTTCATACTACATACGTACGTTAATAGTAATACCTACGATGTTTCTTTATTTCTGAATTATCTGCACGTGGAAGCATTACCGAGTGTAATATTTAGTATTTTTATTTACTTACATGTGCAAGGATTGGTATTTCAATTGCGTTTTTTTCCCCGATGTCGTTTATATGAGGAAAAATTATCGCGAGTGGATAATTATGCAAGTTTATAATATCTACTCTCAAAGTTTGATAAATCTTTCAGCATGTATATGTCAATGTTAATCCTGAGTAATCATTCGTAATACCTAATGAATATCGCACTGAAACAGCGATAAATTGGCTGTATTGCTATTTAGTACCTACCTATCTGAATATTCAGTAAAAATAAGTGTTTTCAATGAGCTCCTCATTTCCTCGTGTTCTTGAATGATATTCGTACATTTTTTTGAAATAATTTTCTCAAGAGTACGTTCCTTACCGATGCAATATGGCCTGTTCACGATTACTCATTTTTCTCATGTACGTTTTGTCACCCATTAATTCTGATTTCGAAGAAATCATCGTCGAGTCGTACGAGTACAGAATTATTCAACATCTGTGCTACAAGTTGAGGCTTATTGGAATTTAAGGCGAGAGAAAAAAAAAACATTGAAGGCGACCGCGCGTTCGCGTTGGAATTGTACACTACACTTGTTAATTATATTTTCATAAGCTCGGTGAAGGCTAAAATGATTAAAACCCTTAATGTAGAGAGTTTAAATTTAGAGTCGCTATTTAACTGCATAACAAATAGTAGAAGCATACATACTCGTAGATGGTACATATTTTACATACCTACTAAGTATGTGAAGTGTAATTTTTTCCTTCACGTTTTTTTTTTTTTTTTTTTTTTTTTTTTGAATGAGCAAGGTACCTATATCTACGTATTAATCTGTTGGGGTAGTTTGGAAGGTTTCGATAGAAATGAGAGCGGATGAGGTAAATCATGTGTGGAATTTGTAAGAAAAATATAGGCAGAATACTGATTCATGTTTTGTGATTATCAAAAGTATTACTTGGCTGGATTAGAAGTTTCGGAAAAATTTTACCGCCTTAAAATATTACATGGATACGTGTAATATAAATTAAAAGTCTAAAAGTCATGAATAAATGTGCTGTACGTATGAGTCAAGGTTATTTTACAAGAATATTACGTCAAAGAAGTAATTTATACTCTGCTATTTAAATTTACTTAATAATAAATTCGTTTATTGCAACCTTTTTCCCTACATTTTCAAGTATGATGAGCTATCATATTTCATGAATCCAAGTTTGAGAAGTACATTCGTGCAAACTTAAAAAATTATGATATTCGATTATAGAAAGGTTACAATTGGCTTCATGAGAAGAAGTATCTTCTCAATTTGTCATTGGGAGGGAGGGGGACTTGCAAGTTTTTCTCATTCTGTGCATCTGTCGGAAGTACATAATATGTGTAAGGTCATTTAAACTCAATTTTTATGAATTTTCCAGTGTCGTTGTAGACAAATGCATTATTTCAAAAAATTTGGGAGTTTTTTTTTCTAATTTTAGGCTCATGTTTGGGGGGCTTAGAACACTCCTGAACAATCCGTCACCCTAAATTGATACAAAATTATCAAAAGTACATAACTTTTCATTAGTAGGTGGTCTAAAACCTTGACTTCTTTTATGAACACGTTGATTGTGATATTTTTCTTCACATCGTGAAAAACTTCCTTTTTTGGCAATTCAATTGCAAAAAGTACAGCTCTCGAAAACGGAACAATGTCATTAAAAAATATGCAAAAAAAATTCAAAACACTTGAAAAAAATTATATTTTTAAACGAGATCGATTTTATGACCTTTTTCTTTTTAGTAAAAGGCGACATCAGCCATAAAAACCAACCAAACACTTGACCCTACAACAAATACTAATTATTCGGGTTTAAATTAATTGTAAATAATTTGAAAACGTCGATAAAATTTCATTTATATTAATCTCTGTTCATTTTCAACAAACGATTCGATCGTAGGTATCTTGGTAATATAAAGTACGACAAAATAGATACAGTGGTAATTTGTAAAGCCGTCACGTTTCTTTGCTTTTTTTCCTGCGTGTACCTCCATGTTAAAAAGATTTATTTCAGGTTTCCGAGTACGTATGTACTCGTACGCGATATGCTTAGGGGCACTAAATTCCGACATTTAAATTATCGAAAAATTACCCGTATGATAACGTTCACGCATGGAAATGACCTTTTGATAAAAGTTCATTTTAGCACAATAAAAATGCCGGTTAGCGCGGTAAAACTTAGTAAGAATATCACCAGACCACTGATAAGTTATCAAACGTTTCGAAAACCGAAGGCCGGATGTTTTAAAAATATCTTACGCTCGCGGAGAATTTTTTGATTCGTTGATTCGTTAGGTTAGGCTACACATAGCAACGATTGAAATGAGTTGAAAAAATCGACCATGTTTTCTCCCTTTTCCTCAATTAGAACTTAAATTTTGTCTCCAACAAAGAAATAATGTATCAACATATGCTTTCCCACGAGGAGGCCTTCCTGAATATCATCTAATAACAACACATGTTGAATACATTAATAAACTCGTTTCCATGCTACGTCTATATTTAGTACAGGACAAATACTTGAAGAACACTTGCAAATAGTGTTTTTTTCTCTTCCTTCTGTTTCTTTCAACTAGTTTTTTTTCTCCTTTAATTTTTTTGACTGCATATTCATTTATGTACACTTTCTTAATTACATATTCAACTTGTTACTATGTGGGGATGGCGTAGTAATATATAGCGAAATTTCAAGGAATACTATAATCAAAAAAATCTTTATTTCTTGTACTCATCGTGAGTAGTGGTGCATTATTTCGTTTTTTTTTTTTTTGTAACACCAAGCAGATGTTTTCTCATACAAAATAGGCGATAATGTGAATTAAAAGCAGCTTAGAGATATCTACAATTACCAACTAATTTGCACTTGTCTACGTTGTTGTGCTTCTGCAAGTGATGTGTATTTCTATGAAGGAATGAATTTCAGGTGTTAGAGTTGATCGAAATATAAGCAAATCTCGAGTGAAAAATTATTTTTGATCATTCAAAAAATGGATACTTAACTGAAGTCAGTTTCAAAATTCAAACGATTTTCTATAGAAAATTGATGGAACGTTTTACTCCGAGGTTGGCAACTTGTCGACAACATACATTGTGATATGCTAAAAAGTATCGATTTTAAAATATTTTGTCTGATTGTGAGTTTCAAGATCTTGGAAGTAATACGGAAAAATTCTTGATATTACGCATAGGCTGTACGTAGCTTTGGAAAACTGGGAAAAAATGATCAATTTTCAACATTTTTAGTCACACCGAACCATACTTGAGGAATATGAAGTCCGATTTTTGAGAACATGGAAAAAATCAGTTGATTACTGCGAAGTTATGTGGATGTGGAACTCTCAAAATAACTTTCTGACATTCTATCAGACTTTTGAAATCTTGGAAAAATCCTACTCCCAATCACTATTTTGGGGTAAATTACCTACCGATAATTTTTGATGAATTGGTATTAATGTTTCTGTAAATTACTACTAACATAGGTACATAATATAGTTTTTGATGAAAATATACTGATAATTTTTGGTAATTAGGTATTGACGAATTGCTCGCAATTTTCACATGGATGGGCCTATATATCTAATTTTTTTGAACTCTACTTCTAGTTGGACTGATGAGTTCCTGGAATCATGCCAGGCATTCTGTAAGTTTGAAAACAATCATGTAGATGTTCTCATCAGTGACAGTTCATAATTGAGTTTCAAACAAAGAACGTACTTATCTATGATTTGAAACTTTCCTCAGAGAGGATACTTTACCCCATTTCTCATTGATTAGGTAATCTGACTTTGTACCTATTGCATATTTTGAAGATTTTAAAATCATAATTATAAGATTTTTAATTTTCCATTTTGGATTTGGCTACTAAAATTTGTTGAGTTTCCGTGCAATGGTGATGGCCAAGAGGTTTCCTAGTTGATAGTAAACGCAGTTGAAATTGAGAAAAGAAAGTCATGAGTGCTAGATTATAATCTTGGGAAATTTTTTGATCTATAAAAAAAATCAACTTCAAATTTTCTGTGTATTTTTTTCATAGTTAGGTATTCCTCGTTTTGAATGAATTTGATGGTAAGTACATATTTGCAGGAATCTGTGTTATTTTAACTGATTCAGCCTTGCCATTTGGAGTAATATCATATCGCTTGCCAACTTGAAATCAATTGTTCATATCTTTCTTACAGTATAAGTATCGTATCTATCTATGGAGGGTCCGAGGGACATGAAAAAAAAAAACCGTGTAAGTAACTACCTAAGTACATTATTAGAATGTGTAAGATGCTTAGAAAGGTTGCACCAAGTATTGAAAATAGGTATCTGTTGAAGGTAGACAGCATCGTTTATTAGCTCAGATATCTGTTCGGAGTTATTTTATTACTCAGCGAGTTTATGGTCTGAACTTCGAAAAAAGAACGAGAGATGAATGTGCTAACGTGGCTTGTGATTATAAGACACAAACATAGGTTGGCTGTATTGTATCGGTTCTTCGTGAAATATGCCAATTACCTTTTTTTCCCCCATTTTGCTGTGAGGATTAAGAATCCGTATCTGTGTCCTGTGTTTGGCGTTCGATTGATTTAATTTTGTATCGCGTTTCACTACACGTAGTTGAGATCCTAACCTATCTACACAGTAATAATTTGAAAATTTTCCATGTGATACGAGTACGAATTGTTGTACAAGTACTATACTTATTACTTTAACTATACTATACCTATATGTCTGCTCGTAATGAACGAAATTAAAATCACTTTAGATAGGTATTTCAAGACTTATTAATTCGATGCGATTTGTAGATATACATTCATCTAAAATCTAAGGTTGGTAGTTGGTGAAAAGATGCTGGTGTAAAGTATTCTATTCATCAATAAGTGTTAATGATTGATCAGGTATCAAGTTAGGTATAAACGAGAGAGAGAAAAAACTTGAAATTTCAAGGTGAATGTGACGTAATCATCGTACCATCGCGATAGGGGCCAAAATTGTATACTATCCGGTGGCATGTAACGAACCAAATACTTGGCCAATAAAAACGTCATTGATAATGTAATTTATTTTAGAATTTTTAAAACGAATACGAGGTATTAGCGATTAACCGAAAAACTGGCTTGAAAACGAAAAATCATCTGCGACGTTTTTTTTTCATCCTAGCTCCACACAATCCAAGCTCTTATAATCTTATAGGTAAAGCGAGTTTTTTTAAATCGTTTGTATTCGAGATTGGTTTAAAAATAGGCACTCGATTAGATGTCCAGAATTACTTGTGCCGCGCTGTGGTACCCATCCCAAGTGTATGTAGGGAGACCAATGCTAGAAATTTTACTGCAAATTTATTCTAGTCTGCCAAAGTACCTGTCTCTGGATGCAATTTTACGTCGATTTGTGGTACCTACTTATAACGTTATTTCGCATAATTTCATCTTATTACTATTTTTATTGGTTTTTGATTTGGTTTGTCCATGTGTACTTACAGTATTTCGCTTACCTACTACAGCTGAACCCTGAACCGCCACATATTTTTCTGTCTGTAGAATTTAGTGACCATAATATCGTCCATCTAACAAAATTTTTCCACCCATGATTCGCATCGAATAGAATATTTTAACCGCCGAAATGTATTCTTATCTTTACAACAGGAAAGTGACTTTTAATCGCTGGTTTACAAAAAAAAAATACAGTCAATTGGCAGAAGATAAGGCAGCGAAACTGATAAGATAACACTCGTGAAACCCTTTTCTGATAAGAGTAAGCTTGGCCCAACATAAATATCCATCTGGTTATACAAAGCTGTTAATAATACGAACTGATACAGTTGAACATTCGTATATTAAACGTTTCCTATTTGAAATTTCAACACTTCGTTTTACACAGTGAAACAAAGTATTTGGTGGCAGCTGTGCTGTTGATAGGTTTGGGTACATGGAACAGAAAAGCTGAGTATCTTTGACACCTATTATCAGCGTAGCTTGATGAAGTTGACGATTATTTTCCGTTTTGGAGATTCATTTGCGGATAAATTTGGTTGTATGTATTACTCACAATCACTTTATGCTGATGGATTCGAACGATGATATTTCTAATGTACCATTGTACTACCTAGGGGCGAATGAAAATATAAATTCATCAACTTTTTCGCACGTAACTATAGTCCTTTCTCATAGACTGTAATCGATTTGGAATTTTTGCCGATAAGATAATTTCAACGTGTAGGTTTAAAAGCGTTCGAAAGTTGTTCATTATCGTACATTAATTTTATTGTGGTTTAATAAAACGAATCGAGCGAAGTTACCTATTTTACAGAAATTTTGTGTTGAATAAGTAATAATGAACGGCGATGTCGAAGCAAAATGAAACCGCGAGCTGAAGGGCACAAAAGAATTAACCATACTACTCGAAAGTTGTTACGTTTAAACTATTTTCAAAAACGAATTCCTTATACGATGAATTTTTAAACGAAAGTTTCACGTCGAAAGGTTGCCGAGAGAAATTTTCAAAGTTAATCTGTATAGCTTTTTCGAATACTGTTATTACGTGGTACAATTTATGTACGTACCTACGAAATTAATCAATTTTATAAATTTTCAAAGGAAAAGATTTGTTTCGAAACATTTTACTAGGAAATGAGAAAAAACCAATCGCGTCATGCTACTTTTTCAGCGGGAAGAGGAGAGAGGGGGCTGCGAAATTGAAAACATCTGAAGACATTTGGATGCCTAGCTGTTTAATACTTGATCTGAATGCAAATTCTATCGCCATCCCCAGTGGTCTATTGAGTTGAGATGGTTTTTGACGATGACTTGAGAAATTGCATGAAAAAGGCGGGAAATGATTTTTTTTAACCCTAAATATCTAGAACACCGTTAGCCCATGCCCCTTGATTTAATTAGAGTGTGCTAGAAATCTTGACACAAACTTGGTAACTATTGAAAAAGAAGAAGAAATCCATTGTTGAGAGCTCCATACTAAATTTTGGTTCTCAAAGTTGAATAAGGTAGACTCCAGGAAGGGGGGGGGGTGAAAAATAGGAAAGCAAAAGTAGAAAAATGTACTTATTCTTTGGGAGTTTGAAAGAAGTTGGGTAGAATGAAAAGCTGACGTCACTCCGGTTTTGAGATGAAGAGATGAATGAACATCGTTCCCATCCTCCATCTTTAATACCTATCCAAAAATTGAAAACATGAGTAGGTATCTGAATTTTCATGTTGACTTGTTGAGCTTTCATCCTTTTCACGATGCCTTCCTCTAATAATGAAAAGTTGTCATTGAAAAGTTGTTGAAATGTCAGTAGATTATTAGACAGTTCGGTTCATATTTGTGATCTATCGAAAAATGACAAAGAATTTTTGATTACGAAGCGATTTCTGCGCTCAAGGGTACTGGATTGAAGAATCGTGTAATGAGAATCTCATAATACCTATCTATACCTACATAAAGCATCATGATGACATAATTGCTGATGTAATGATACGACCAGCCGATGACTTTTTCTCCTCATCTTATTGCATAGGTAGCTATAAATTAGAATATGGTGAGAGGTTGGTGCTCATTTTTCATGAAATATGCTGGTGAAAATCCATTCTCAAAGAAGTATGTTTGCATTAGAGTAGTATAATTGATAACCTTGGTGAAATACCTAAAGGTGTTGAAATACTATATCACTGAACATTTCTCAAAAAACTTCAAATGTTAACTTTTTTCTCAGTTTTTATTGAAGAAAAATCACAATTTTTTATTTTCTGTATTCTATAGGGACAAAAGGGAAGCCCAAACGTGTTAAAAATAGAATTTTTCAGCTGAAATTGAAAATCGTGCTTGGAAAATGATATACGTATTACGTACATGTGTCCAACTCGTAGTAACTATCTATCTATGCTATTTTGGAGAGGCTATTACCCTTTTTCGCTGTCACTATTGCGTCGTTTCCTGTTGAAAGAGGCTATATGACGAAGTGATAAGATAAATAAAAGTTTTGAATTTCAACGTTTACAATTTTTTAAATATTAGATGCTCGGTTACAATATTTAAATGGAATCATTTTCTCATGAAAAGGAACAACCACGTCAAGCTCGGAGTTGAGTCACATTTTCAAAATTTGAATATGGAGATCATTCTAGAGTTCATTATTAGTTGGATTTATAAATGACTCATTTTGTTAATCGTATAATTATTTTTTCATGTTCCATTCCATACCCCAGGGTTATTTAGGAAATTAATTTTTTTTGTAGCGGCTTTACAGCAGCTAATTGTAAACTCATGTTGAGGGGACCCTAACCCTGACGATTATTTTTCTGTATTTAATGAGAATTTTTTCAGTTGATTTTAATACGCCCAGATAAGATTTTCCAAAATATGTACTAATACTTACCAATTACACTTTTTGCACGCGTTACTGTTGAGTTGCCTATTTAGCTCGCAGTCGCGCTACTAAAATATGATTATTGATTTTTTAGGGGGGGAGGAGCTCCCTTTTTATAAAAAAAGAAACCACAGCCATCATTTTTTTAACAAAAATTTGTCCAAGACCCATCGTAGAATTCAATTTTACAGACTTTTTCATTAATTTTCAATTCTTCTGGTAAAAAATGACTTGGAGACGCTGTGTAAGCAGAATGAAGGGGTTTACGACGAAAGTGGTTAAGACTAAAAAGTGGTAAGAGAATTACTTACTGTTTTTCTAATAGGCTTCAATTTTTAAAATACACGTGTGCAAAAAATTGCAAGTTCTAAAATTTGAAATGTCATGCTTGAAACTATGAAGCGCTCTGAAGATTTGCAAAAATTACCTACCAATTTTGAAATTATTGTCCATGTTGGGGCTTCACTTATTAACTGATACCTCAAAAACTCAAATTCGTGTGCGTGGTAAACAAGGTCAATGAACCCCAACCCCCATCAACTCTGATGAACCCTAATAGAGCCCAATGACTCCAACGAACCTACGAACTCCAGCAAAAAACGAACCACAATGACTCCCACGAATTCTTACAAAATCCAGCGAGCTCCAATAAGTCCCAGCAAGGACTCCAACAAGTTCAAAAAAAAAGTTTCACTGACCTCGAGTCGTACCTCCAAAATTTATGTACTGAATAATGTCAGTTGCTGACATAATCATCTCATTTTTACTCTGTTACAAAATTGCTTTAATTTTTTGCTTATTTCACCATAAAATAACTTTTTGGAAAATGGTTAGTTTTTCACTGTTTCTATTGAATCTAAAGTAGGTATAGCATATCAACAAATCAAATTTATTTCTTCAAAGAAAAAATCTTTCAACAAATTCACAAAATAAAATTTATTCCACGGATAGTGAAAAAATTTGCTCACTTATGAAATCATGGATCTCATCGACAGAGAAATTTTCTAAATGTATGAAAAAAATGTCCAATTTCTTACTATCGAATCAACGAATGCCTACTTGGAAATCTGCTTCTGCAAATCGAATGAGTCTCTGCCTCCCCTTCCTTCCGACTCAACTTCATTAAATAGGCGGCTGTTTTCATTGAACTTATAAAATCTATTTTTACTCCGTTCACATAGCCGGTACATTTACCAGTTTCTTAAGATAGCTACGAAATTTGAAAAAATACACCACATTCGACCAAAAATATCGCGTCTTCGGATGGAAATGCGTTGCCAGGAGAGTGTTAGGTAACATTTTTTTTCCACGGTAGTGATGGGTGTTCAGTTCGCATTGTATGAAGTACGTATTACTCGTGTGTATTGGTATATTGATGATGTTAACATTACGGATTTCGTTGCCCGTATCATTTAAGGAAAATTATAAAACATGGCAGAATTCCAAAATAGTAGTTATTTAAATAAGCAATTTGGCCTTTGAAATAATGTTTCCAGTAACCTCTAGTAGAAACGTTTAATTGGAGTCGACATATACGTTTAGCAATTGAACTGGTGTGCTCTGCGTGTGTGTGCCCATTAATATACTTATATATGATACGAGCAGTGAGGATGATGGCGAAGACTTCTCTATTAGTGTTCTATTATACGTGCTACAATGAATGCAGACTCTTAAGTGTGTAAAATATATGACCATAATGGTCCAATTTCAACTGTGCGAGTTGTATATTCTTCGTTGTAATTCAACTGGATTGGTTTTTGAAGAATATATGAAGGTACCTACCTATCATATTTGCAATGTAGGGTAACAATTGAATCAAAGTCAAAGTTGTGAGCTAAATTATTGTATTGTTGACTAGAATTGGCCAAGTGAACGAATCAAAAGTTAGTCTTGGCCAATTATGCAATGTGATTTTTTTTGTTGAAAACGTCGGTTGAAAATCATTTTTGCCAAATTTCAATTATTTTTTTATTTAATTTATTGATAATAGTTCCGATGGAGATTATAGGGAGTTATTTCTTGGACTTGTTTGACTCTTTTCCAGTTTTAGTATGTTCCGTTTAGTTGAGAGACTTCTTTGGTTGACTGTCTTTACTATAAAGTGTGTGCGAATAAGAATTGGTAAATCAGCTGAAATTTGATCGTAATCTGACGATACCTAACCCTTTTATTTAAGAATAGGTTTTATTGCTTAGTTTTGTTAGTAAGTGTGGAATATCTTGCACACTAGTATCAGGGAATTTTAGGATTGGCCGGAAACTTGTTTAGTACTTTTTTTTTCTAATCCGTATGTATGTGTAGAAGAGATATATGTGTAAATGTAAAGGAGATAGCAGATAACGATAATGGATATGAGAGAGAAGGAAAAGGAAACACTAAATTAGTAGGAAAAGAATAGTAACGAATACAATAAGCGCGACAAAGAGGGTGTAATGGTGGCGTCTCGTAGTCAATGCTTTCTATTAAGTATATTTTTACATTATTGCTATACATAGTGACTGCGATGACTTACATTTACTACATACACAGTTATAGAAGTTAATTTTAAGCTATGCTATTTTCTCAATTAATCAATTAAGCTCGATATGGGTTTTAAACTCTTTGGATTACATGGTACACTATGCATATGGTGTACTTCTCACCGCTTCTCTATCTCCGCTACTCCGCTTGTATGTACCGGATTTTGAAAGAGAAAAATGAGAAGAAAAATCAAAATAAGTGTTCTGTAATGCAGCCAAGAAAAAGAGCAGTGCACTTTGAATTGGTTGTTATTGTACGTAGAAGGCTTTGGTTATTTGCGACACGTGTCGAGTTGCATATTTCAAGGTTGGCAATTTTCTTGATTAATCATTGAATACGTTGAATGTAGATACTTACCGGTCGCGTACATACGAGTAGATATTTATTTATTGCAATCGTAAGATACCTTATTTGATTGCAATGCGAATGACTAGCGCGATTGCGAGGCTATGGTATTCTTATAATGGCACTTGCTTGATGCAATGCGAGATTTACCCGCCGATCCGATGACGATAGATTATCTATTGCCTGATACAAGAGTTAACGTCGATAATTGGAAGCAATATAGTGTTCCATTCTGACTTGTTTATGTCAAGTTAATCGTAATGTAAACAGCACGCTGGAAGAGATCTTTTGAAAGAGAGAAGGGAATAAAGGCAAATGAATGATATTTAGGTAGACTAGACTTTTAAAATAGAAATGCACGTAGGTATAAAGGATATACAGACTCCGTTCTTTTCGTATATTTAGTCAGGTACCTGAAAATCTTCCTGTTCAATGTTTACTATTGCGTATTGTCGTTGGCATTTTAGGTCGCGAATGGCAGACGACAGACATTGTTTCCAGACTTACAATGAAATTTAAACGGTTTGGTACAACTGCCAATTGAATAGCTAATAAGCGGTTTTTCCCTGTAAATTCTAGGTTCACCAGTGTTGATCTGCTATTGACTGTATGGCAGGGTATACATACAAAACTGTACTTCCACATACATCTATAGAAGGTCGCTTTTCAATAATCGATATGTTTCCTTGTCAGATTATACCTATTCATCTCGATCTTTTCAGTCATTTATTTTCGTCAAGCCAAAATAACGCGTCAATTATAGTGCTTGGTAGTGGCGTTTCCTCTGAAAAATGGAAACATCAATTACATCGTTATAGTTTACCGGAGTGTTTAACAGGTGAATCACTCGTGCATATCGATATGGTACCTCTACCTATGAAAGCAATAACTGTGCAAATACAGGGTACTCTGTACTCGTGTGGATTTTATCCTATCAGGTATAATCGAGAGCATTTCTTTTTCCACGTGGTTGACAATTTTGATGATTTAATTGATCCGAGGGGATAGTCGGATCCGGATAAGTAAGGGTACAAAATCAAAAATTGTGAGTTAGTATTCGGACTCGGCGCCTCTAAACCATTTTACCTATACTACAATTCAATGACTTTATTAACTCAACATTTATTGTGATACCTCTGCACCTTCCTTAATAGATCATGGACCTTTTGCTTGCCCTCATAGCCTCTGCCGTTGATTAGCTTGCCTTCTTTAATTCATGGTTCCACGGATTCGTATCAGCTTTCTTTTTTTTCAAAAGTTCTACATACTTAAAGTTATGTCTAGTTTCTTCAGTAAATTTTCTTCTCTTAAAAATTTAAGAGTTTGATTTTTATTGCACTGAGATTTTATGGAGAGGGGGGAGGGGGATAAAACATATTTTCAAAAAATGAGAATATCATAGGTAGAGATGTGCAGTCTGAAAAGTGAAAAGTTGAAAAGAAAAGTTCCTACTTTTCACTTCACTTTTCAGTTTTCACTAAAAAAAAAGCGAGTGACCAATCAATGTACTCATCAGAGATCACTGACCTAATTGATGATGATGAAGTCAAAATAATATCAAGTTTCACTCTCTCCACTCCTCAACCTTCGCAATTCAGCATCCATTTTTGATATTTTTCACTACATTTTTTTCAAAACTGAAAAACCCAAAAATGTTAGAGGCTCAAGAAAGGCTCAAAACTACCACTATTCAATTAATTAGGTGGAAAAAACTGATTTTGTTTTGTTGTGTGTTTTAGATGGGCAAAAAATACATCAATTTAAAGCTCTTGCAGAGAGCTTTAAAATGAGACTCACACGATTTACTTTTCACAATTTTCAATGAACTTTTCACTTTTCATTTCACCAAAATTACTTTTCTGAAAAGTACACATCTCTAAATTCATAGGCGAACCTAAAATCAAATCAAATTAACAAAAACCAACACGTTTCAGAACCAAAACTGAATACCAAAATGTGTCAGAATTGAAACCAAAAACCAAAATTTCAACTTCCACTTCAATCGTGTTGACAAAAATGTTGACTACCTATTTGACTTTTCGTCTCGAATGCAATTGCAAACTCGCTACAAAAACGAAAAAATACAAGTACGAAGCTCCTTCACTCACTGTGTGATAATTTTCATTAATTGTAAGAAAGTGTTGTTGCTGTGTAAGAAAAATAAAATATTTAATTGGAAACTAATGAAACGAAGTAAGGCAATTAATTTTTTAAATTATTTATTACAAAAATCCTTGGCAAGTTATGAAGTATTTAATGCTCAAATAAGAATGCAGTGAAGGACTTTGAATAAATTATTTTATTTAATTAACTGTTACTCGCGTCGATTCGTACGCATTTATTACAGGGTTTTTTTCTTTTTCGTTTTTCTTCTTTATCATTATTTATTCATTTTTTTTTCTGTTGAAAAATATTTCAATAATTCGAATCAACTTGTAAAGCGAAATGCGCGCATGCGTATAAATGTGTTAAAAAAAATAAAAATTGATGAAAATTTCCATTCTGGACGTATATATTTTTTAAACCGGTTGCCACGTATCAGAAATGCTTGAAATGAAAGAAAAAGAAGCACTGCTTAGTGCTTGTGCTTGAATAGTTGTAGGTCTAGGCTGTTTAGCTGTGTCGGCTTAAAACGGGGCCGCGGATGGTTGATGGCTCGGAGCTGCGAAGTGCGAGGTGAGGTGTGTGGAGCGGCTTATATTATACATATACATGAGAGCTGCATTGCTAAATACGATAGCATACACGCACACTATAGCACTCGAGTATAAGACTTGTTCTTCCCCGTATTTTTTTCTAGTTGCCCTTAACCCCTAGCTCCCGTATATATCAGTGGTCTACAAAACACTGACTGATGTAATTTAACGCGTGTGTTGGTCGCCGTTTTGCGGTTTAATATCCGGTTGCTGGGCATGGACTGGCTGTGTGCTAGGTTCGCGTTCGCGCAGCGATGTTTTTTCATGATTTATGCGCTGCTTTTGATATCTTCAAGTTGGAAGAATAATTAAAAAGTCATAGTTGATACGAAACACGGAGAATATTGTTAATCATATTTTTAACAGTGTTTCGTATGTATAGGAGATACTCGTACTTACAGTTACAGCATTCCGAAACGAGTCGTTTTCTATCTGCATTTCAATAACAACCACGCATTCATTACTTCCAATTACTGTTTATTGAAATTTGTGTTGTTGTTTTGACATTTGTAATATATGTGTTGCTGGTAGATTGTTTTAATTTTTAAAATCCTTTATAGGAGTTCGCCATTTTTTTCTTCTATCTGTGTCCCTCAGTCCCTCACGTTCATGTGCACGTGAAAGTAGGTACAATTACATAGTACATTGCATACGTTCTGTAATGTGAGTGATGCTTGTACAGGCGCTATCTGAAAATGTTCATCGAGTTGTACTCAATTTGAATGTCAAAATGGTTAAGGGTACCTTTCTAGCTTTCCTAAAAATCACATCATAGTCGTATGCTTGAGACGAACCGAAAAAATCATTGCAATCGAGACAATTTTCCAAATTTTCTTATATTCCTTTGAAGTCTTTAAATATATTATTGCACTATTTTTTATCATAATTTGGATTAGGTGTGATTTTTTCCTGGCCAACTCGAATCAAAAGCGAAGTCAGATCCTGCAATTTCGATCATTTTGTACCATCAATGTACGGTCCCAAACCTCAGGGTTGGGGGAGGGGCTGGAAAGTATTGAATCTAAAAACAGGTTGAATTTGGAAAGAATCTATTTTTCCAAGATTTTAAATGAAGATAAATGTGAAAGTGAAAATCGGCAATACCAAATTTGAAAAGTTCCTATTCGAGAAGTTCATGAGAGTTTTCCATGACAAGGCCAAAAGTTGAAAATTTTCGTTTCAAAATTTGTAAAAGTTACCATCAGACACATTCTTACTTTCTTTGTAACAAAACAAGTATACAAGGTACCTCAGTTTTGATCAAAATTCAAGAAACATTTAAATTGTGTCAGTGATGGAAAACTGAAACAGAAACTAAAACTGAAAGTCTGAAACTGGTACAAACCTTGAACTGAAATGGAGAAACTGAAACTAAAACTGAAAACTTGAACTGAAATATAAAAGTTTTGCCATTTACTCATTACTGCAATATTGACATGCCCATATTTCTTTATAATTTCTGAGTTTGAATTTGAAATTTGAAGTTTTGTTGCCAAGTAGCAAATTAGTGTCTAAAAATTCAAAATTCATTTTTTTTCATTTCTTTTTGAACTTCAAGAAATAATGAAAACTGAAACTGAAATGGAAAACTGAAAACTTGAACTGAAAAAAACAAAACTGAAAACTGAAACTAAAACCTTGAACTGAAATTGGAAAAACTGAAACTGAAAACTAAAAACTTGAACTGAAACTGAAACTGAAACTAAAAACTGAAAACTTGAACTGAAAAAAATAAAACCAGGGTTGTACAAAAACGTGTTTTTTTTTGTTAAAACGTTTTTTTTTTTTGTTTAAAACGTTTTTTTTTGTTTTAAACCAGTTTTTTTCTCGTGTTTAAAACTATGCGTTTTAAACACAAATTCAATTGTTTTGGGTTCACCAGACATCAATTTTGGAGATGTGACGTCATTAAAACGCTTTAAAGTTCAAGAAATATTAAAAAATTGGAATCAAAACACAAAATTTGTCTCTAAAAATACAGTTTGTTCAATTTCACTTTTTTCAACAAGAAACTAAAAAAAGTGTTTTTTTTTTTTAGGAAATTGGAGTTGAAAAAAAAACACGTTTAAAACCAAAAAAAAACACAGTTTTAAACGGCTTTAAACGGCTTTTTTTGTTTAAAACATCGTTCTGTTTTTTTTTCACTTGTTTTAAACATGTAGGTACATACATTGTACAACCCTGAATAAAACTGAAACTAAAAGCTGAAAACTTGAACTGAAATGTAAAAGTTTTGCCATCACTGAATTGTGTAGCGTTTTGATTTTTATAAACTTGAAAGCCACGAGTTCGAATATTGTGTCTGGTTTTTGGACCCGACCCTTAAGATCTCCTCTACCTCCAACAGTGCTCTTGATCATGATTAAAATATCAAAAAATGAAGATGCCTTCTTAAAGTCTGACGTCATTTTCTGTACTACCCAGCCTCACAAATTTGGATTAATGTATTCGAGACCACTTCTATCATTTTAGAAACTATTTTCCAAGATTTGCTCTCATCAATACGGGTCTGGATTTATTCGCGATGATTAGGTAATTTTTGAAAAAAAATCAATATTTTTTACTTATACGAAGTGTCTCGGCATGGAAAATTTTTCAAATCATTTTATTGTTTGCTCGCTTATGCCAGTAGGTAGGTATCTATTGCTCTTTTTTTTACCTACTATTTATTTTGCTAATTTTGTACTTAAGTGCTTGAAAAAAATATTCTATCCCAAATTGATCGTTATGTTATGATGAATTACATACATTCGTGTAAAATGGATAGTGGGGGCTTTGAATTGAATTTCATATTTTATGAATGAACCATTTGCTTCTCTTACGAGAGGTGTTGGCATAGGTGTTGGTTTATTTCAAATAAACTTACTGAGACCTTGATTACATTCAGTAAGTCTAATTCAATGCTAATGAATAATGTATAAATTATGAAATAGGTATGTTCGCATCGAAATGAAGTTTATTGAAAAATAATTTAGCGATGAGAAGGCATGGTTTGAGTGTACATCTGGTTTGGCTGTGTCTCTGTCTACTACATAATGTACATGTTCTTTTTCTTTATCGCATTTCATGATCGTACTAAATCCATTTTGGTTCGATTTGTTTTCCTTTTAATTATGGATGATGGTAGGCAGTTTGTAGACATTTGATGTCAACTGTTTGCTTACTGTTCAATCCTTTAATGCTTAGAAAAAAATTATTGGACGGAATTTCAAAATTTTTATTGCATTATTGATAGGTATTTATTGACTCATGATGAGTAGAAGATTAATGATTGCAATGAAGTAAATTTTTCAGCCCAGAGTACTATGGAGCCAAATTAAGATGCAATCCTGTCTGATGAAGGAATTTGGATGTAAGTAAGTAATTTTCGCTCCGTGATAGCTATGAAATGAACAATTTTTTCACTTCCAAATTGTTCCCATAATTCCCATTTTTAATCAAAATTTTGATGAGAGATCTCTTCAGTTCAAATTGAAAACCCTCAAACCACTTCACCGTAGAACATTCGATCCGGAATGAAAGCAAGTAAAGGTGACGAGTGTGTTTTTTTTTTTTTTTTTTAGTGTGCATTTAAAAGTTTTATGTAAATACTAACATTGAATAATCCTGTATTACTACAAGAAATCAAGAATGCACTGATTCAAATTTTTGATTTGTATTGTACTTTGTACGTCAAATCTCGATGCTGGTTGCTGGTATCATTGGAAACACTCGTGCAGCGTGTTTTAACCATTAACTTAACCCTTTGAACACTGGGAACCAGTGTTGCCAATTTAGCGATTTTCCCGCCATTCCTAGCGATTTTGAATATAGAAAACCGCCAAAAATTGTCAATCTAGCGGCTAGCGGGAAGTCTAGCGTTTTTGACTTCATGACCACTTTTACCATTTCAACTCACTAATTCAGCATTTCAGCTAAAAAATATTGAAATTTTGAGGGAAAAAAATCAATGAAATTCAATTTTTGTTAAACCCATCCACTCGATTTCATCAATTCTTAGGTAATTTTTGAATGATTTCACTGTTTTTCAGTTTTTAGTTATTTTTGTACAGTTTTCAAATTTTAACAAATTGAATCTTCATCAGTTTTGTATTTTTTACATGGCTTGGGGTTGTAAAAAATGATGAAAATCTAGCGGGAAGTCTAGCGATTTTGCTATAGGGAATTTAGCGGTTTTTAGCGGTTTTTCAGGATCAATCTGGCGGGATTCTTCAATATGGCATTGGCAACACTGCTGGGAACTAGCTAGAAGCACACACGTTTTGATAAGCCTTCCAAATTGTGAACCACTAGTATCATGTGATGGACCGTATAAGAACCGGCACCGAACACGGTGCGCGCTTTTTTTTCTACCCCTTGCCTCCTCGGTTCTCCTCAGCACACTTGTTTGTCGTAACATCGCTATGGATGTGCTCATGTGTTAGTGCTAGGTTTTTTTTTTCGTATACGTATGTGTGTAGCAGTAAACGATGAATAGCGATGTACTCGTATTTATGAATTCTCTCCTCTCTCTCTATCCACACGAGGAGAACACACGCACACATATGTATTGGAAATACTCGCACACATGTAAGCGAGAACACATTGAAAAACACAGCACGGACACAGATCTCAAGGACACACTTGCCTTGCACGTGTTCAAACGCTACTCCAACTTTATAAAAACACATCGCATCGGTACGGCTTTAACAAGAATTGTGATTGTGCTGGTACACGCCTATATGCCTATAGTTCGTCACTAGTACTAGTACTACTATTTGCATTGCTTGGCGTGTACAAGTAGGTATATAGCGACACTATGTGAAAAGTTTCGGCCGTAGAAAGTATGCAATGCAATGTACTGTATGTATGTAATGTAATGTACATACTGTAATACGTGAATATATTTTCGTTTTCGAAACGAAAGGTGATGTTTGGTTTGTTAGAACGGTAGTGAATATTGCGTTAACCGTCGACAATTTTTCGGGAGTGAAATTGAAATTGTTTGAATTTTCGATTACTTACCTGCCTCTGTCGTTTTCTATTTTTGAAAGAAATTTTGCGTATCGAAGCGCATTCCAAATTCTAAATATGCACAATGCGCATGCGGCAATATGTCAGTGGTGATCATTGTGTCTCTCTCTCTATACAGCCATCCGTGATCTTTCCAATTGGCAAAATCGTTCAAAGAGTTATAGGCGCGTAACTCTTGTTAGAAGCTGGGAAAAGGGTATGGTCGGGGATGCTAACTCAAAAAATGATCACGGTTTTGGTTTCGAGTTCGAATTTATTAAATCTGATCAGCATTCATCATTTCGTTCGAGTTAAGGTTTCAGTTTTAGTTTTGGTTTTTGGTTTTCGATTTCATTTCTTTCAAAATTTTTACATGTTCCATGTTGAGTGTTTTCTTCTTCAAAATTTTTGGTATTCATTCACCTTCACCTTTTGCTACGTTACACGTGTCCAGGGACGGAGTGAGCGGGGGTTGTGGGTGGCCATCTCCCCTGGCAGACCGAGTTGGAAACGTCAATAAAATGAGGTTGAAAGAAAACAAATGGTATTCCAAGTAGCTTTGTGAAATAATTCACGTCCAAATCTAAATTGTCTAAAAATAGAAAAAAATGCTGATTTTGCCGCCTTTATATCTGAATTTTCTGGAGTTTGTTTCGGTTTCAGGCTTTCATTTTTGGATTTTACTGACGCTGTTGTGAGTTTTAAACCAGCTTTAAGCTAAAAACTTTATTCTTATAATAGAGGCAATTGGACTAATGGCAGAAAAACATCCGCACAGTGCAGCGATTTGAAATCTTTGGAGAAATTTGAAAACTAGCCCTCGCTGGAGGCTTCAAAAAGGTCAATTAACTAGTGATTTCGAGTCGGGTGATCTTGTATATAGACATACCAGAGGATATCTCGCTAAAAATCCCAAATATTCACATTTTTCGGAATTTACTTTGTCAATTTTTTTTTCAGGTTATCTAGCACTGCTGGAATTTTGCAATAGGTAATTGCCTATAACGATCAAGAGGATGCCCAATGAGCACTGATCAAAGTTATAGGTTGTAAAGTTTATTTTTGGCATTTTCGAAGTGATTTTAAGTTTCTGGAGAAAACTGAAAAATCGCTGGAGGCTCCAGAATGATCCAAAACTGGTAGTTGTTCATGTGTAAGAGTTGATTGGAAGAATTATTCACATAAGTTCTTTTCATTCAAAAATTTATGTGTTATGAAAAAGTTTAAAAATAGTTCCTAAAACAGCTTTTTTGAATTTTTTAAAATTTTCAAAAACCAAAAATAAACTTGAGCAGCCGAAATTTTGAAAGTGATTTCTAGAACGCGCTCTTTCGATCTAGCTTCGTTCGAATTGGAGAGTGTCAGTTCCAAAGGTTCCGTGACGTGACGATTTGGTGTATGATTTCGATGATGGTTCTTTTCTTGTTTTTGGATTGATTTGAATCAAATTCGACGTTTTTTTCATTCATTTTTTTAAACAACTTTGATTCCTATTTTGCTTTTATTCATCGTCTGCCTCTTTTTTTCACTTGGCAGCTCCAAATGCGTTTGGAAAAACCTAAATGACAATTTTTTTCATTTCTAGGTACGAGTAGATGAGTATTTTAAAGAATAAATGTAGCCTACTTACCTAGCATTTGGAGACGTTTTTTCATTAGTTGACTTCAATTGTGAATTGTGATCAGCAGACATCTAAAATGTCGATGAACCAGAAACAGACTGTATTTAACGAATTTTCATATCAAATCTTGTCATAATTGAAGACTAGAATGGTTCCAAGTGTACAGAACCGTGTATGAAAGAAGAAAGAAATTAGTTCCAAGCCCAGATTTTCTAAAGAGCTCCAAAAATTGAGAGCTTGACGAATAAGTTAGTATATCAGTCTTATAGGTATTAGACTTTCAAAATTCAATTCAATGTTTTTGAAAATTTATGATTCATCCAAAAAAATATCAATTTTCCTCAAATTCATTTTTTGTAAAGCGAAGGAACCCCAAAATCACATCTGCTGTGGGCCTACTTCGCTTCTCAATAGTCTGCGAAGTGCGAACTCCATCAGATGCATTTGAAAAAAAAAGGCTGGTTGCCAATCTGGTAATTTGAAGGAGTTATGTGCTTGACGAAACGGGGAATTATTCCGATTTTGAAAAAATTCACTAAAAGAAAATGTAATTATAACAAATTTAAAATTAAAGGAGCAAACTTGATTCAAAATTTTCAAATTTGGCGCGCTCTAAAATTTGAAAATTCTGAATTTTCAAATTGTACTTGGCCCTCAATTTTGGAGAAGGGCAATTTGTTATAAGAACATTTTCTTTTTCATTCACTAGAGTAGGTATACTCATTTTCATTACTACCTATCTATAAATTGAAAATGTTTCACCATTCTTTGAACTAAAATTTTAAAAAAATCACCAAAAATGAGAAATTGCCTAGTGCGTGAATGCACGAACAGAAAATGTTTTTATGACAAATTGTTCATTTTCAAAGTTGAAGGGACAATACGCTATTTAAAAATTCAACATTTTCAAAATTTAAGACACCTCAAGACGTTTGTCCTTTTAATTTTGATTTTGAAGAGGGACAATTATTCATAATTATAATAGTACATACCTAGGTAAGACTTTATTTGTTCATTCCACTCATAATGGGTTAGGGGGCATTTAAATAATCTAAACAATTTATTTTTTTAATTACTTTTTCAAAAATGGAAAATTTCGTGTTTTGTGCAGCACATAGGCAAATCTCTTTCTATTCAAGTGATTGTATAATACTTCATTTCTCGATTTTTACGTTTTTGGAATAGAAAATTAATTAGCAAATCTTGCGTTCATCTCAACGAGATCTCACCTCGCCTCACAGAGAAAAAAAAGCTCCATCACTAAGCATTCAAGACTTCAAGAGTCGATAATCGATGCAATTTATTCTTCAATGAACAGTAAAATATCTTTCTGAAGATCACTCAAGTCATTAAGTAGCCAACTACACGCATTAGCTAATGCCTATAGCCTTTAGAAGATGCTGTAACTGTATCGCACACGAAGATGGAATTGAATGTAAAATATCTAGTACAACTCTACAACTCTTGTAATGAACTCGTAACTCGATAAATCTGGACGTTTATAATAATTTACATCGATAACTAGGTGTGAATTATTACTCGTCGTACACGCTACTCTAAACCATTTTAAAAATTAATTCTCCATCATTTGCCATCGACGATGTGGACTATGTTTTTCGCCAGTCATCGTTGTCTAGCCGAGATAGCGGTTCCGTTGTTTATGAAGAATTCACGAAAAATAAATGACTGGAATCAGCCAACGATGGTCATATTGTTTTAGGACTTCATATTTCACGACGTAAAGTACAATTTAATTGCCGGTTTTAACAGCTTGTAATCCTCAACCCACTTTCGTTTGCACGATCGACCATCCTATGTGTGATTTCAACGAAGAAGGAAAATCAGTCTCGAGGTTGAGTTTCTGTTTTTCTCCATCTCCTCTGAATCTGCATTCGAGACCCGAGTGTTTCTGAAACAAAAATTAGCGCAAACTGCTTCGGTAAACGTTGAAATTAAGTAAATTGAAAGCACTTCGGTAAACTTGTGTACAGCCTACGGATTACCTTGGATTTTTTTGTCATAAATATGTATTATGCGTAATACATATCCGCGCGTTTATGCTCAAATATTGTGAAATTTTTTTGAATAAGTATTATTTAGGCAGGTATAACTATTTTTCATTCTTTTCTAATTTTTTTAATTTTTTCCTTTTCGTTTTTCGCCTTGGGATACTATCTAAATGGGGGAAAGGAAAAAGGAAACTCGAGTGAATATTACAGATTTTATCTCGATTATTTAGTGGACAGTTGAAATTTGATCAAAACTATACGACGACAGACGATGTGATAGTTCAAGGTATCCGCGTCGGTTTACGTTTAGAGGGGGACCGATATATGAACTTAGAAGTACCTTATACGCGGCTCCTAATGAAGTAGTTCCTATGCAAGTTGTGTTAACCTTTTTCGCCTAATCCATAATAAGCCTAAGGCCATATTAGTTGAATTCCCTTCTTCCTGTTCTCTATGTCGTCAGTATAAAATAATAATTTACAGTTGCACTCGGTTGCCAGATCGAACCACATTTTTTTGATAGCCGGTTTTTTTTTAAGTATTCCACACGAGTGGATACGAAAGAAACCGCATTCCAACGAGCGGCGGTAATAAAATGCCACTTTTTAATGATTTGATTTGAGCAGAGTTGGCAACAAGAAGAGTTGCCGAATTCGATGCATACAAGGCTTCGAAATCATCGCAGATGAGCGTTAAATTTTCCTAAAATCTCTGATTGTTTTTCTATGTCATTTTGTCGATACCATCGATCGCGATTGTACATATATCGTGATGTATTTGTATTAGATACCTATATAAAGAGGCAAAAAATAAAGTGGACTTTCGACATAGACCGATGGGTTTATTTTATTTAATTCGTGTAGGTAGATAAACGGAGGTATTCGAGTTGAAATTTCGAACTAGTGCCGAAAAGACAGCGATATGAATTTTGATAAAATTCCCTAACAAATAGATCTAAATACCTATACTTATTTTTTGGTTTGGTATTTCTGTTCTACCAAGAAGTTATTCGACGTGCACTTTGAACAAAATTATGCCTGTATTTTGATTAGACACTTGAGTATGCTAATATTGTTCATAAGTACCTATTCTTTTAAGCTTAAATAGGTATCCAGAAATATATTAAAATTTGTCGAAAATATCTATTTTATAGTCCTACTGTGAATTATTTCCTCATTTTACACGTCTCGTTTCTGTTCCTAATGGACTATTAAAACTAAATTAACCTGGCAATATTAATTATGTCTTTCTTGCGCCAGTAGATTGTATACCGATTAGAGAAGTTCATCAGCGAATGCTAATGAATGCGAAGAATGCTTCTATGATGGTTGAAAAAATATTTCAAAAACCTTAGTTTACAAAATTCGTCGTACAAATTAATTACCATCATTAGTAGAAGCAATTTTTACATTTTTACCTGCTTAATTTCAGTCATTGGCCAGTCGAACATTTTATGGTAAGCAGCTTTATCACTGTAGGTATAATTTTTTTTGTGTACCTGTATCTACTTATCGATGCCTACAGTCGTATACGTTCATTACGTCAGCACCTTTTTCTTTCCTTTTTTTTTGTAATTAAATGGGGAAATTCTACAATGAAGGTATCTGGTTGTCGTCGATTTACTGCGCTGATTGAAAAAAGGAGAACGTAGTGCATGCGATGAAATGTTTCTGAATAATTTTCCCAGTCGAGCTTTTTAGAACAAAAATGATTGTCTTATTTTGTGTGCCTATTCAAACAGACCTCAGTTCGTTGAAATTTATAATCCTGCTTCACGGACACGGAGAATTTGGAAGAAAATTCTTATTATCTACAATACTCTTCGTATAGTAGGTACCTATTTCATCACTTTTCACAGTTGATTTGTGTTTTAACCATTTCACGCCGGCCGGGACAGCATATGTCCCAGCAACTTTGAACAAATCTGCTGGGAACTTCTGGGACACATTTTTCCCTCGGACTAGGTCCCATCAGTAGAGTAAGGTGTCAGGAATAAATTGAGACCACTCGCAATTTTTTCGCTCATGTTATAGCAACACTGTGAATTATTTTTTCCGCAAAAACGTGTTTTTCAGTAAAAATGTGAAATCTGAGCAACTAGTTGGCAGTAATTAAAAATTTATTGCAAACACAGGGAGTGATTGTGCCCGGCAACAAATTTATATTTAAAAATGGATAGAATAAGCTACATTTTGGTATAAAAAAAATTAATTTTGATTCATTTTTGAGGGAGCAAATTCAAAAACAAAAACGTAAATAAGTTTTATTCAATAATTTTTTGATATTTTTGAGCTGTTTTGGGTGTTATTTTTTCAAGAAATCGAAAAAAGGACGATTTCAGCCTGTCAGGAATGTTTTTCTGCATATTATGTCCAAATTTCATCGAATTTGATACATTACTCACAGAGCAATCCTCTATCAAAGGAAATTGATGTCTCAATTTTGGTAAAATTTCATAAAAATGTCAATTTTTTGAAATTTTAAGATTTTATTAGCATAAGTGTGTTTTTTCGAAATTTTTCCACATTTTCATCCAAAAATACAAATTTTTTACATGACTTTTTGCATACTGGAATGATATTATTGGTATTGTCCCACTTCTCCCAACAATTTTTGCAAATTTCAAGCACTGATGGGACATATGCTGTCCCGGGACAAATTTTCAAAGTCCAAGGCTGGGACATACGTGTTCTCACCTCAATATCTTGAGTGTGAGTTGAGGAAAAAAACTGTAACAAACTTATGTTGCTTAGAGATGCCCAAGGAACGATTTAATGTAAAAAAATTGGAGGTGGGATGCAAAACCAATATTTGGCGCGAAAGGGTTAAAGATGTAAAAAAAAAAAAAAAAGAACGTTGCCTCCTGCAAAAGAATGTCTATATACTACTATGGATGAGGAGAACTTGAAAGTTTAATTCTGTTGAAAAATGTCAGAAAATGTCATCCATTTTTTGCTCATTGCTCAATGGATCCCTACCCATTTTTTTAAAGGTTACAGAGACCCAAAGAAAACATTTTTGATGGACCTCTTACTCAAAGATTTACTCCTCAGAAAGGGTTTTAAAAAAATTTCTGTCTTACACACAAAGTCATGATGATGAAAGGATTGAAGCTTCTCAGTCATAACAATGTGAGAGGGATATATGCCGTTCCTGTAAGGGATATTAGGGACAGATTACCACCCTTGTGGTGGTAACACTGAACAGCGTCGCGAGCTGGACGTCGAGTCCGGTGATCGGCGCTGCGGCCGTTATTCGTCATGTACTACTGTGTAGTGTCGGGTCAGTTAATTTGAGTTTATTGGGCACGTTCGCGTGAATGGTTAATTTGAACTTATTATTTCTTTGTAATGTCAATTTGAGTTTATATGGTTAATTTGAGTTTATCAGTGTATTAATTGTGTTAAACGGTTTCGCCGAAGAAGGCAATTATTATATTATTGTTTCATTGTGTAATTGTGTTTAAATCGACATGTATCGTAATTGAATACATAATTCTACCAACACCGCGTGTCGTGTATTATTCTGTGTAATATTATTTACCAATCTAGCCGGGGTAAGTCTCTTCTTAATCCATTATAGGAAGTCAGCATAAAGTAATATTTCACATTGGCGCCTAACTGCAATCTGAAATTAAATTTAGTGCATTTTTCCTGCTTATACACGCATCCGCGTGAGCTTAATTTGGGCTCCCTGGCCCAATTTGCATGATAAATACTGCGCTAAATTTATCTAGATAATATTAGGAGCTTTTTTCGCTTTTGTTCGTGTGAATTTTCCGGAGAATAAGCGTCCACAAAAGGCCGAAGAAAAGTTCCCGCGTTTTTAGATAGAACAGTGCATCGTACAGTAGCAGCCGGCCCGCCAACGCCGCTGCTGCACCCGCTCGTTGCATCGAACATCGGACGATATCGCCGTAGCTGCAGCTGCCGCCGTCGTCTCAACGGTTAAAACGATTCCACGAGTTCGCGCCAATTTTTCAAGTGCGCGTCTCGTGTGAAGGTACCGCCGCAGTACCTACTAATTTTCTCTTTATTACTACCTCGTGAATATTCTTAACTTGCTTCAAGTATTTTATACAATAAAAATATTTTTCGAATACGTTTAGAGAATTTATTTTATGTCCAATACACCACTGCGCCGCAGTACTCGGACCACCACACGAGTAGATTATAACGAACGTGCGTTACAAGGAAAGAGCACATCGCGCCGTAGTGTGCCAAAATCTACTTTACAGCCAATCTCCGAAACTAAACCCGAAATGGCTGGGAATAATAACATTCCGAATATAAACTTCCCGGATCTACCTGAGGATGACGAAGCAATCAATTGCGCATACTTGAAAGCTACAATCCAACAAGGATTCGCGGTAGAAAGAGAACATTTGACAGAGCTGTACATTCAGCAACAACAATTTAATAACCAAGTGGCAACTAGCAGCCAAGCCGCTCAGAATTCGCGCCTTGCCGCGCAAGAAGCTGCTATATCAGCTGCGAATGCAGCTAATTTTGTTCGCAATGTCGACCCTAGACTAACATCATCGGAGACTAATCTCGCCGAATTGAGACAATCGATTAACAACATAAACACTTGGGCCACTGAGCACGCAGCTGAATTCGCTGAATTAAAAACAAGCACACAGTACTCGGTACTACAACTTACCGAACGTGCAGACAATACAGACGAAACATTACGTCAAAACATAATTGAAACTAAAAGGAATACTCGTAACCACGAAGTACTAACAACTGAATTCTTCCGTCTAAAAGATAAATACGACGCGGTGCCACCGCACCAACAATTTACAGCTATTCAAGGCAATTTACAACCACCTCGTATTGACTTCGGTATCATGAAGAACGCCGGCATTACATACACAGAGGAGAATCGGTGGCACCCCCACGAATTCATTGAAGCCTTTGAAGATCATATGGCGATGTACAAAATTGAAAATCAGCACAAAGCGGCTGCGTTTAAGTCCGTAGTCATTACGAAGGACGCCGCCCAATGGCGACAAACGTGCCGCAGCACTGACACGTACGAAGCGACGAAAACCAGTTTCCTCAAATATTACTGGAATGCAACCATACAAGGTCAAGCTGAACTTCAGTGCGACAGGGTCAATTCCGCTAAGACTCTGCCAGAACTCGTAGCATTTTTAACAAGATGGTTAAAGACATTAGCGCAATCAAATCATCGCGGTACAGAATTCCTATTACAGATGTTTAGGACTAAAATGCCAAAACAATTCCACAGAGAATTACCTATAACAAACAACACGACGGTTACTGAATTTATTGAAAAAATGCAGAGCATTGCAGACGATTATCAGCGACTTTGGCACCAGGAAATTAAACTGGAACCATTTGAGCGTGGACCAAACGGTAACCCTCGACGCACAAACATACCTCGAGATACGATACTCAACAACCGTTGGAATGCGGACATGAAACCGCCTAAAGACCAACCAAGCGGAAATTTCGCGCACCACGACATGCAAGGACGTGCAATAAATGGAATACCACTTAACCCTTTTACGATGGGGTACAAACAGATAGGAAATGGTTATAACATTCCTCCTCCCAATAGAGGTCCACTCGCGCTTACAGCCCCCCCTACACCGGGAGTACTCGCGATAACAAATGGTAAAGCGCCAAATTTTCCACCACCCAATTTCCAAAATAATAAACACAGAGCAAAGCCTCTGGAAGTGAAATATTTAGCTTACGATGCTGAAGGTAACTGTCTAGGTGAATTTTCACCTCACTCAGGTCAAATTGAAGTACCTTACAATAATACACACTCAGTAAACGTAACTGATATCGATACGGAAACGGACAATACGGTGCCGGCTTATGTAATCGCATACGATCAATATGGTAATGTTGTTGACCTCGAAGAGGAGGAACAACAACACCAGCCAACGGCTACATTGCCTCAGGAAACATTTTTTACTGCAACACAAGTACAACAAATGTTGCAAATGCAACAAGCACAACAATCGCAAGCAGCGATGGCAACTCTTGCTGCTAACGTAGCAGGTATCCAATTCAATACCCCGCCACCACCCACCACGCCCCAACCCACCATACAGGCTTCACAGCAGGCCCCAATTACGAGTCCATTTACACAAACTGGACCCATTCCGCAACCCACTGCGCCTAATACAACTGCATCTACCACCACTGGTACACCCCAGCCTAATACAACTAACACGGCGCAGGGAAACGCCAAGAACTAGGCGATCAGGAGTCTGCGCCTAGTACAAATGAGACTCCGATTAAGCCAGACTCGTCTATACTTGATGACTACATTTGGGTTGGCGACAGCCTCGTACACTATATTCGTAGAGGTACATTCAAACGACAATACAATCTACCTGCTTGCATACAAGAGCAAATTAAGCTCAATGACCTCCACGATATAATCAAAAAATCGAAATTTACACCTAACGCAACATTCATATTATCTGCTTGCCAGGCAGAATTAAATTTCTTCAACGAACCATTCGATAAAACAGAAGAGAAATTACGTAAAATTGTAAACATGATTTTCGATGATCACAAGGCTAAACACATCATACTCCTGATGCCTGTTGTACTACCTTACCGCAACCCGAAATACGGCGTCAAAATAGGCAAATATAGCAAAACTCGCGATATATTCGTTCGTATTGCGGAAGATCCGCGAATCACTTTTATACGCGACCTAGCGTACCAATTTTTACGCACTGAAACATGCGTACACACTGATGACACACATTTTCAACTACCGGAAGCATCTACGGATAACAAAATAATGCCATTGGAAAACACGTTCCATTTTTCAAACACAATGAACAGACATTATCCAGAAATGGCTATGTACCCAGTTATACTAGATATGATGTGCCAGCATCTACTCAAATACGAAAACATCCACCTATCTGACAATGAAAGAGTACATCCTAAGACTGAACAGTCTGAAGAATCCTCACATGAACATAAGGACGACCAAGTCCAAATAAACAGAAGCACAATGCGTGCTTTAGTACAATTATTAGCAGAACGAATTCACTGCAGTCCAATCTCCGGTGAATATGAACGAAGGGAATACATTCCCGACGGACATAAAGGTTCATTTCACAAAATTACGTACGATCCACCAGCAAAAGCTGCCAAATTTTCAAGACTCTACGATTACAATTCGCCACTAGGTCGAAAACAAATCGCTCAGGACGGCGACAAAAAACGTACAATCGTGAAAGACGAAGCGAAGAAGTCGCCTACAAACGACAGATTAAATGAATATTTGGTCAATATGGCCGACATAGAGGACCTATATACTCATACTGTAAAAATTGTAGACGATGGCACTAAACCACCAGAAATAAAATTAAGAAAATTAGTCGAAATACCAGTTTCGATGGCAAACATTGCTGACAATGCAAAATACTATGCATACGATTCGCCTTTAGGACCAAAAACAATAAAAGTGTCCAAAGACAACAAAATAGAAATTTGCGACGACCAAGCATTAAAATGCGATCCCAATATCGAATTAAACAAAGCTATACTTGAGCTTGATGACATTATGAAACTCAATACTCACAACATCAGGTTTATTCCTCAAGAAACAAAAGGTGGTTTTGATCCGCCACTAGTAATGCTTGAAAAACATGATCCTAACGATGGAGAACATTACTACAACGTCGTAGAAATCACTAAACCTGACATTGAAAATATTAACGAAAACACTCTCGAAAATGACACTGACTCAGGGTTCGATGAACCCGACGACGTAGTTCCAACGTTTGAAATACACAATGTGGGTATAAACGTGATACCAACGGTCTACGAAGACAATGTTACACAGGACTCAGTTCCTCAATTGCCCAGTCTAATGAAGATTGACCATATTACAGCGATACCTATTTTTATTAACGACATGCCATTACCAGCTCAGTTGGATTCGGGGGCTCTCCCCAACGTAATGACGAAAACTCTCGTTGACTACATTACAAGAGAACACCCACAATGGATACGTTACGTAAAATTGAACAATCCTGTCAATTTACGCATGGCAGACAACTCACTAGTTAAAGCAATGACGCACTGCGTCGAGATATGTGTACGACTAGGTACCCATATGGTATGTATGCCATTTTACGTACTTGACACAACAGGTAAATCACTATTAATTGGCAGATTATCGATGCGCCACCTTGGCATAGTCATAAACCACCGCGAGGGGCATGAATATGCCGAGTGTCACCCTGAAAAGGCAAAGTCCTTTAAAATTCCATTTTTAAATAAAACTGAAATCAATGATATTTACCCAGTCAAAAAGATTGCAGTCCACAGAAAAAATAAACGTGAAGCTATTCGTTTAATCAGTCAAAACACATTCTACATGGATGAAGACTGGGCTCACGAACAAAACCAAGCTAGAGAGCTTTACCTAAAAAACATGAGAACTGATCTCAATAACCTAGTCATAAAAGGTGACATAACCTTACAAGAAGCTAATGACGCTTGGGACAAACTAAAAAACTACTCAGACATATTCAGCTTCAATGCTGGCCGATACCGTGGCGAAACAGTCAAATTTAAATTTAAAGATGGAAAAATCCCACCATTAGGCCAGTGGAGAGGTGAAAAGTTCAGACCCTCCCAAAAAATCATTGAAGCGCTCCGACGTACAATATCTAAAATGCTAAAACTCGGCATCATAAGACCTTCAAGGTCTAACTACATAAATACTACTGCACCTGTTATTAAGAAAAACGGTGACATACGACTATGTTTAGACGCCGACGAATTGAATAAAGTACTGCAAAAAGTGCTCACTGAGCCTAACACTGTAGAATACATTATCTACGAAAACCAAGGTGACAACCTTTTTTGCACGCTGGACTTCACTTGTGGATTTTGGCAATTAGTACTAGACGAAGCGTCTCGTCAATTTACAGCATTTCAGGTATGCGGCCAAGTCTACGAATTTTGTCGACTACCTTACGGCTTGAACATTTCAAGCGGCGAATTTGTCTACATGATAAATAAGGTTATACCTGACCAAAAAGGAATTACAAAATTCGTAGACGACGTGAAAGTGTCTGGCTCGACATTCAAGGAGACTCTAGACCGATTATTATACGTATTTGACAAAATACGCGAAAATGGATTAAAACTCAATCCAAACAAAACACAATTTTTCCGCAACTATGCAGAACACTTAGGATTCGTCTTATCTAAGGATGAAGTCGCTAAACAAAGCGAAAAGGTCAAAAAGTTCATGGAATTTGTTAACAAACACCAGAAAAATGACAAATTTCACATTACGACTGTGAAACAACTTCTACAATTAGTTGGCCTAACTGGCCTGTACAGAAACTTTATACCTAACTACATGCAAATTCTTGCACCTATTTATGCTACTACGCAAGGTAAAAATGCCAAAGATGGCAAAATTGAGTGGGGAGAACTCCAAGAAAAAGCTTTCGAGGAGCTCAAGACAGAATATTGCAAAGACTTTAAAATACAACCACCCCCTCCTACGGGGGAACTCTGCTTAGACACCCACGTTACAGACGACGCAATGAATGCGGTATTATTTTACACTACTATTGATCCTGTTACCGAACAGGAAATTAAACACGTATGCTTATACGTATCGATAGCTTTCGAGGAGCACCAAAAACATTTTACACCTTTTGACAAAGACATGATGGCTCTTGTACAAGTACTGAAAAGGCTACAAATGTGGGTACACGGACGTATTATCAACGTCAAATCACACTTACTAGCCACGATCAATCGGTATCGTGAAATGATGCAGACTCATCGCAAAGCTGCGTACTGGATCACGATGCTAAATTGCTTCGATTTACGTTTCAAATTAAATACATCAAACAGAATGCTATACGTGCTACAAGCACCTGAACTGGAAATAAAAAATTTCCAAACACTAATCACGACGTTTGACATAAATTTTCTAGATGAAAACGTTCCCATGCTAATTACTAAACTATCCGACATTGCAAGATACCAACAAAAAGACGATACTTGCGCTAAACTTATTAAAAAATTAAGAAAATATCATTCTCCTGACAAAAAAGCTGAGATTGAAGCTAAGAAAAAGCTATTAAAACGCTTTACCCTACGTGAAATGAAAACTACAGAAGAGATCTCATCTTCACCTGACACTCGTAGCGAATCTGATACGACTCAGAAAAAAGTTAAGATGAAGGTAATCCTAATGAAAACACTACCTGACAAAACTCAGGTGCCATACCTACCTGACGAACTCTTCTACGACACTGTAGATTTCTTACATACTGCATATGGCCACACAGGTGCCAATAAACTCGACATGGCATTCCGCCGAATTTACTACCATCCTCGATCGCTGGAATACATTCGCGAAATAACCAATGCATGCCTAGTATGCAAATTAAATAAAAATTACTCGCAACCTAAGAGTATAGAATTTGGCAAAGTCGAAGCCTTCGGCATTGGAGAAGTCCTATCTGTGGACTTATACGGACCAGCTCCGGCTATAGAAGGAAAACCTAAGTACCTACTTGTCGCTAAAGACATTTTTACCGGTAAAAACTGGATTCGCTCACTGCCTGAAATTAAGGCTGAAAACGTTTGTCGAGAGATGAAAACCATACTTAATGACATACTGAAAAATGCAGTAACAGTCAAAAAAGTTATCACTGATAACGGTAAACAATTTATAAGTGAAGAGTGGTATAATCTACTCCAAGACAGAAACATAAAAGTTGCGCATACAAATGCGTACAACCCGCAATCTTCGTCGGTTGAACGTACTATGCGAATTATAGGTGACAAATTGCGATCCAAAATAAACAAGGAACACGATCCTTACACAACACACGCAAACTGGTACACTTACGTCAATGAAATTGAAAACGAGATAAACAATACTCCAGGTATTTTTGGGTTCAAACCTAATGAGGCCTGGGGCATTTCAGATCCCATTTCGGAGAAATTACCTCATAAAAACAATATATTCAATTTCACTCATAGCTTACTTGAACTGCTGCAAAAGCTAGCAAAAACAAAATTAAACAAGGAACACGATCCTTACACAACACACGCAAACTGGTACACTTACGTCAATGAAATTGAAAACGAGATAAACAATACTCCAGGTATTTTTGGGTTCAAACCTAATGAGGCCTGGGGCATTTCAGATCCCATTTCGGAGAAATTACCTCATAAAAACAATATATTCAATTTCACTCATAGCTTACTTGAACTGCTGCAAAAGCTAGCAAAAACAAAATTACCCTCAATGACAATCCAGGAAAACTGGGAATACAAGCTAGACAAAGATGATGTTATCATCGAACCAGACGGTAGTGCACGCGTCACCGCGGACGGAGCTTGCTCCAAAAACGGTGACGACGATGCAGTCGCTGGAATCGGCATTTGCTTCGCTCCCGAATCAAATAAAAACATATCCGTACAGATCGGAGAGAAAGGAGACTTTCCTGTCTCCAACAACTATGCTGAACTCATAGCGATACTCATAGCACTTATGACGATGAAAAGAAATGGCTTTGAAAAAGTCAAATGCTTTTCTGATTCGAACTATGCAGTCAAAGCACTGAACCACACCGTCGAAAGATGGAAAAAGAATAACTGGCTAAACTCTAGGAAAAAACCTGTTTTCCACAAAATCATTTTCGAAAAAATTCTCAAACTCAAAGAGCAGTTTAAACGTTGTGAATTTATTCATGTATATGCCAGAAAATTGGAATACACTAACATTATTGCAGACCAACTTGCGAAGAAAGCAGTGTACACCACTGACTTACTTAGCCTAAAAGTTGACAACATGTCACAAAAACAGATTATAGAAACTTTCATACGTGAAAAACGTCGATTGAAAGAAATCGAGGACGAATATAATTTTAACAAGGAACACCCAGACCCCACTACATTACGTCTAGGTGACTTAGTATTACTCACAAATCACAAACTGTCCAACAGTGACAGGTTAACAGGTGAAAAATTTTACCCAAAGAAATCTGGACCTTACATGATCTTACAACGATCTGGAAAAAATTGCTATTTAATAGAACCAATTGACAACTCGAACGTAAATCGAGTAGCAAACGTGAGACAACTCACGCTTTTCATGACACAAGACGAAATAGACAGAATGAGGAAAGACCCTTGTTTACATTCGTACATCAATCAAGCAGCGAACCTCGATTCGCAAGTCCGCAACCTTCGTTCCGGTTCTGTTACGGGCAGATCGCCGCCAAACAGCGTACACTCGCAACAAAGCAGCCGCCACAGCAGCCGCACGTCGTCCCCCGCTCGATCCGGAACACGTCAATCATACGTCGACAATCGCTCTACTTCGGGCACTTTACCTAATCAACCAGCTAGCGGTTCGCTAGTGAATTTTTTTCCGGTAGCCGGCGACATGTCATCGGACGTGAACATGGGCGCCTCATCATCACACTCTTATGCTGCCGCAGCCGCAGCCCCAGCCCAACAAGACGACGCCGCTCGTACTAACCGCGCGTATAGACCGCAATTAGGATCAATGCAACAACGCAATACGTCTCCGATGCCAGGTACAGCAGCCGCAGCGCCGCAACAACAACCAGCGAATTATCAACCCCAATTCGCCGCTCCTGGAGCCGCTAATGTACGCATGCCTCGCGGCCAAGCTCCAGCACGTCACAACATGCCGCCACCGGCGCCCGTGGCACCTGCTTCAAATACACCACGTCAACGACGTGCGCTCCAAAATCAACAGGCTCAGCGTCTCGACAATGCGGTACCTCCGCCAGCCAATCCGAACGAACCAGTATTGGAACAACATAGACAGCAATATGACGCGCAAGGACGCGTAATTGTACCCAACGCAGCTGCACCCCCTCGTCAACGGCGTACAGTGGAAAGTACCCCCGCACGACCCGCTGCACCGCGTCAGCGTCGTGACCCGCTAGCTCAAACACGACGCAATCATAATCGCTTTAGAACGCGATACAATATCAATACGGACTATTTACGTCCGTTTTTCCCACTAAACCAATACCCACTGCGGTATACGTTACTCGGAATCCACAACCGCGACAGTACGGTTCAAACTGCGCTAGCTGCGCAAGATATTTTAATGCTCGGCGATGGATTTGTATTTGGCATGGTGCAATACATTTTGCAACGTAAACCCGAAATGCGCGACCTCCTCCACCCCTCGCTATATCGCAGAGACCTTACGCTCCAAGACCTTATCAATTACTTGACTTCATTACCACAGATCCCACGGCGGCTCATGATATCGATTGGAAATTGGGACGCATTCCATGGAACAGCAGCGTTCAATTTCGAACAACAATTTATTGCGCTACTTCGCCTATTGCAACGTAGACAAGTTGAGGAAATCTACGTAATGCCATTGATTCGCTACCGCGAACAACCCCAACAAGTCTTACAAGACTACGAGCGAGTTCTCCGCAGCACTTGGACTAGAACGTTCAGCGGTACCATCCAAATGATGGCACCACTCGATTTCTTCGTAGGTCTAGAACCTGAGATTGATCAATTCGGTCCAATGTACCGACTAGAAGACTTCACTGACTTCGTCATGACCGTACGCAACGAATTTATCATGATTCCATTAGACGTCACCGAACGTGCCAACGATGATAATGACAACTACGAAGGAAATGACGACGACAATGCGTCCAATGCGGGAAACGATGATAGCGATCGTGAACTCAACGCCTCAGTACAGCAGCAACTCGCTGCGAATAATAATACTCAGCAAAACCAGCAACCAAACGCCGTTGCTGGACCATCGAGCCAACCCGCTCCTACGCCACCTGCCGACAACGCAGCATCCGCTGGAGCTGGTATTAATCAACAAACTTCACAGAGCATACCTGCTCTCGGACAACAAACAGTGAAAATACCCGGAGGCACGGCTACTATCACAGTAAACTCTCGCATATTCTCTCCAACGCGTAATACTACGCAAAATGCCCCTACTTCGGGTCAAAGTGCGAATGAGATATTTCAATCGATCGATAGTCTGGCAACACCGCCAGCATCTCAAGCTCAAGCTACACCGTCAGCTCCGGCTTCACCGGCGCTACCTGCGTCAACTCAACCGATTGTCCAAGGGTCACCGCGATCCACTGCACCGAATTACCTCAGCTTCGCACCCAACCCGAGCCCACGATCGCTTGGAATCGAACACATGGACACCAGCACAGCGCCGAATACACCGACGCAACCTCAAACCTCATTCGCATCATCGGTGGCTACTACGCCAGCCAATACAACGTTTCAATCGCCGAACACATCGGCACAATCGACACTGTCCTCAGCGACAGACGAATCCAAAATGGAGGATGAGCCCAGCTTAGCTGAACTCAAATCTCCGATGAAAGACAATTTCGACGATTCGAAGAACGAGGAAGATTAAAAATTCCTAAAGAGGTTACATACCTAAACAATATACAAAAACTGGTGAAATTTTTATTCAACTTTTCCCACTGGGAAAGTTATTAAAAAAATAAATTTTGGCAATGTAAAAATGAACTTCAAAATTGTAGGTACCTACCCACCAAAAAGTAGGTACTGATAAATTCAAAAAAGGTTTCTAGACCTAGGGCCAAAATTTCACCAGTAAAACTTTCAAAATTCACTCGAAGTCGCCAATATTTTCGTAGTTTTGACCATTTTTATTTATTTTTTTTTTTTTTTTATCAAAATCGAGTGAATTAACGTAGTTTCAATAATTTAAAATTGTCCAAATTTTTACAACGCCTACATCGGCGTGATATTTTCCATATCATGTTACTAATTGCTATGGGTTTTCGCTTCACTTAGCAAATCATCGAATGTCGTAACGATTCCTGGCAACGTTAAAGCCAGTCGACTCAGCGTAGTAAAGGCGAGGGACTGTACCGCCTCAACGAAATTAATTTTCCATCTCGTCGTCGTACCATCACGTTATCTACGATTTTCATCCGACGGTTCCAGTATTTTCAATCGACTCTTCAAAGATAAAAAATTGTATACGATTCATTACGTCTTGCTAGTCGTTTTCTCGCACCTGTGTGTGCAATCGATGATTTTCTTTTGTGATGTTGATGTAAACAGTGTAATTTGTCCGATTTGTAATTCATTCAATGATGTTAGAATTGTGTAAAATATCATGTACCCTGTAGTAACTAGTTTACGGTTACGTGACCGTTTTTTCATTTTTCCTATCTTGTTGTTTATGTTTGTTTTTGTTTAATTTTCAATCTTTATTTTTTCTTAATTTTTATTTTTTCGAAACACGTGGACCAAAATTGTAAATTTTTTCAAAAGAGGTGCTCAATTTTTAATTTTTAAGCATTTGTTATTGTTTTTATATAAAGCGCCAGTAAAAGAAGATAAAAAAGAAGTCCACTATTAATTTGTAAAAAGTGTTTGTTTTATGTATTTTGAATGTTTTTTGACGTATTTTTTGACAGTTTTCATTTTTATCAACTCTTAAATTTTTTGATGTAATTTCGCCCATTTCTGCCACAGTGCAGTACAGCTGACCTGAAACAGAATCCACTGCGATTCGAATAACGGTTCGCTCCTCTTGGCTTTTGTCTTATCTCCAATTTTGACCGGAAGGGTACTCCAGCCACTGCGCTGAAACAGAAAAATTTCGAATAGATTAGGGAAAAGTCTTCTTTTTGGAAACTGTCTCGTAAGTATACTGTACATACCTGGTACACCTGGCTCATGTGAGCTGCTCGCGCTTGCCTTCGGTTCTTGGATCGCTGGTGGGCAGTGCAGTGCACTGAGTTCAGGGGTGGTAGACGAGTGCAGTTACTTACGTACGTGGGTGAAAAGTGTATTTTCTCTGCTCCTACTTTCACACAGTGAAACACACGGGGGGCAGGGGACCGATCCTACATCGGGTCAATCACCTTACAGGTGCGTCATATAACTCTCATAATATCCGTATGTTCCTCTGTGGCTACTCTCACGAGTAAACACACGAAGGGGCATATGTGAGAGGGATATATGCCGTTCCTGTAAGGGATATTAGGGACAGATTACCACCCTTGTGGTGGTAACACTGAACAGCGTCGCGAGCTGGACGTCGAGTCCGGTGATCGGCGCTGCGGCCGTTATTCGTCATGTACTACTGTGTAGTGTCGGGTCAGTTAATTTGAGTTTATTGGGCACGTTCGCGTGAATGGTTAATTTGAACTTATTATTTCTTTGTAATGTCAATTTGAGTTTATATGGTTAATTTGAGTTTATCAGTGTATTAATTGTGTTAAACGGTTTCGCCGAAGAAGGCAATTATTATATTATTGTTTCATTGTGTAATTGTGTTTAAATCGACATGTATCGTAATTGAATACATAATTCTACCAACACCGCGTGTCGTGTATTATTCTGTGTAATATTATTTACCAATCTAGCCGGGGTAAGTCTCTTCTTAATCCATTATAGGAAGTCAGCATAAAGTAATATTTCACAACAAATTAAAACCAAGAAAAAGAAATAAAATCAACATTTAAATTAGGTAACTAGAAAAATTACGCAAAGGTCCGACTAATCGGCGATTATAATCGTAATCGTTATATTTCTGGTCCCATGTGTTATTTTGAATTCTGTCTCTTGATAGGTATTCAGGGGTGTCGAAGTCCCCCAGAGCGTTTAAAGACTTTTTCATACCACCTCCACTTTTTGCAGCCCTCATTTTTTTACGACTCCCAGTGACTACATGATATAAAAAATCCATCTTCAAACTTTGCGTCATTTTTGGTTCTGTGTCTTGGACCATAAATAATAATTTATGGATTCAACACAAAAAAACACAAATAATTTAAATTTTCGAAATCGGTGCTTTTGAGCAAAAAATTTGAATTTAAATTTTGGGAAGCAGTAAAACATAATTTTTGATGGTATTAAATTTTACTTATTTCAGACTTTGGCATTTTTTAAATTCCAGCCATTTTTGAAAACGAACATTCACTCAAATCTCGGAAGGGAGGGTGAAAGCTTTCGGAAATTTATCAACTTGGAATGCTAAATCAATTTTGATAGTAGAAAATGATATTTCTGATTTTTTGAATTTGAACAGCTGTTATTTTTAGAAATTCCAAATTTCAGAAAATGGAAGTCGAAAAGACCCGAGCGAATTAAGGGCAAATATTTTGAAAAAATGATAATTTGAAAAGTAAAACAACATTGGGTACCTATTCTGTTTGCGAGAAGTTGATTTTTATGGCTTTAACCAGTTTCTCAGAACAATACCTGAGGAGTTCCCTGGAAATCCCAATGTCTCTCGGGCAAAAGCTTTTGAAAATTTATATTTTTGGGGAGAGGGGAGAGTACTTTCAAAGATGACTCGGCGGATTATGATTTGGGGGAATGTAATTTCTAGAGAAAAAAGTGCCCCCCCCCCCACATAATCAAAAATCGGTTTGAAGACATTGAACCAAACGATATTAGTATGTATACTTAATCGCAAAAATATCAAATTTGATTGTCTACTGCTCAAAATATTCATTTTTCTTACTTATTCCAGACTGAATAATACTGGAAGACTAGACTATAGAAATTCTAACTTCGGTAAAATAGAAATCATTTAGAGTAATAATGAAAAAAACAAAACAAAAGACCGTAAAATTCTAATGGGTCTTTGCCATAAAACTGGTATTATTCAGCGGTACCGTCTAGGATAGCTCATTTGTTAGTCTGACACACGTCGAGTTGAATGATTTTCGAGTGAAAAAAAAAAATACGAAACAAATACTTATAGGAAGAAGAATCACACACACACTTAATCTATCAAAACGTGTCAAAATTACGAGTCAGTAAGGTGAGTCATTGGACAACTCCTCCGCAATCCACGTTCCTGATCAATTTTCGCGAAGGCATATCAAAACAACGTGTGTTTCGAAGCACAAACGAGATAAACACGATGAAAAACAAAACGAAACAAAAGAAACTCGTAGAAAAAATATATATGTAGGTAAAGATGCACGAATAATCTGTTCGCGTGTCCGCGAGATGAGTTCGAAAACCTGAACATTGAAATTCGCAAGAATCCGGATATCGGTTACCCCGAACACGTGTTATTTGGCCGTTCGTTTGGAAGAAAATGAAAAAAAAAAAGAAAGAAATTTGTCAGGCGAAGAAAAGAAAAGAATAACTGAAAAAAGACCTAGAGTCATAAAGAAACGAGGTAAATAAGCGTGAAATCAAACGAAATGGGAGTTTTTTTGTTTACAGTAAAGCCCCTCCTCTTGAAGCATCGAGACGCTATGTGCAAAAATGGCGTCAGGGCGCCTTACCCCAAAAACTTACGTCCATTACAATGACGATAATGACGACGGCGGCGGCGTCGGTGGCAGTGACGACGAAGGCATTGAGCCAGGGCAGTGCAATTAATGACGTCATCTTTATAGATTTTACTCGTTGCCCATTAACAATTTAAACGGAAATCACAGTCACTGCAGCGGTAGGATGAAAACAACCAGAAGGGAGGAAGAGAGAAATTATAAACTTCACACCCTTGACATAATTTGTATTCTTCCCTGAAAACTACTCTCTCTCTTAAAAAGTTCATTATCCTACTTTAGAATGTAGACTTCGGTTGATTTTTTTTCGGGAATTCCGTTTAGACGATTTAAATTCACCCTTCGTGCTGCGCGGTTAAAAAAAAGTTCGTCTGGCCCTTAATTATAAGGTCAAGAAAAAAAGTAAAAGAAAATCGTTTCACTTTCTTAAGCGGAACAACGTTATCCTTCCTTGGGTTTGATTATTGTCTAGGCCCGAGAAAAAAAGTCACGATGACGGGGTTTTTTCGTGCGGTTTTTGCTTTATAGATGTTTTAATTTATCCGCTCGCCTCTCGTGCCTACAATACGATTCAAAAGGTGATCTTTTCAACAAGGTGTAGCTCGATGATACGCTCTGGGGAGCGTGCTGCGAGCCTTATTATTTTCGAAGAGATTTTGTTCAATGATAGGAGGAGAGGAGAGGAGAGAAAGGGAGATGGTAAAATTTGAGCAGGTAAATAGAAAAAGGCTCGTCGATAAATAAGAAATAAAATAATAAAATAAGGAATAAATCAAATCGACGTCGATGCAATGGTAAATTCTTTAAGTGTAATGGAAACATCTGTGAAGAAAAATATATGTGAAAAAATCCAAATGAATGAGGATGTAAATTTCGACTTTCCTAGCGCACAATGGTATAAGTACCTACATGTTGGTGGCCCCGAAAAAATATGTATATACCATGAATTTTGATGTTCATGACCGATGGTCACCATTAGAGTTCAAATTTGCCAATTTGACACGAGTTATTGCAACTAAAAGCAATCAAATAATTGAAAAAAAAATAGCAGGAAGACAATAGGCTAAAAAAGAAACTCCCTAAATCTCTCGTACGTATAGGTCTATATGACGCATTGTCTTTCAAAATTACTGCAGTCAGCTGTATTTTCAAATATGTACCTACCTACATTAGGTGCCTATATAAATCGAGAAAAAAATCATAACTTGACTTAATAGTCAACAAATTTCCTGTAAAGTAAACGTCAATGCGTTAAAAAAAATGTACTTACCTACTCGTGTAGACTTTGATGCAACACCTAAGCATGACTATTTAAAATGCACGTATCAGTGTTACACATTCTTTCTCGAGTAGGTATAGGAATCAGCCATAAAACATGATTTTAGCATTAATCTTCCCTTTTCCGTCTGTTGTTATAAAAATAACATCCGGACAAAATATTTAACAACTAGTGTCAGTTTCCGATAGAAGATTTAATGTTTACGTTGAGTTGATAGGGTGTCTCGAAAAGAAACCCATTTGCAATTAGTAAACCGTGGTAAACAGGCACTAGGTCCCTTTACAAATGATAAATAATGAACATACAATATAGATATAAATAACTGTTTTTATTGTAAATGGAAAAAACACTGTTTCAACTTTAAACACGACATCGTCCGTTGTATAATTATCATGCCAGCTCTCATAAGTATAGGTAGGTAACGACAATTGAGCATTTGATTGCACATTTAAATGGAAAATGAATTTTATATGAAAATTGAAAAGTTTCGAGCATTTTCAATGGCTTCACATTTTCATACGTTATTGAAAGACTTCGAGGCAATACCGTACACAACTTTTTTTCAACTCGGTGAAAAGCGTTGTATGTTTTGTATTTTGAAATATAAATGAAGTAGAATAAAAATGCGAACCTCCCCAGGCCACGATTGAAAGGTGCGATAAAGAAAAGTTGAATAAACTACAATAGTGCGATGTTTCATTTTTCGTCGATGAAAATTTTTAAAACGATATCCACATATGTACTTACATGATAAATTTTTTCTCGTTGAAATTTCACACGTGTGACATATCCATGATTTAGCATAACTAATTCAGACATTAAAGACGACACATGACGTATTCGAGTAATGAAGAAAATTTCAAATGGTCTATTGTTGAGAATCAATCATTCTCTGCGTAGTAAGTATTTCCATTTGCATGATGTTAAATTATGAAAATACATAAATATGTCGTTCCTACTTTAGAGAAACGAAACCCATTCGGTGGTAATATACTGTCTTATGGCTGAATATAGTAACTATCTATACTATCTCTATATAATACGTACTTACTCGAAGCAGTAAATCAAAATTGCAAATTCAGAACTAAAGTAAATAACGTCAGATGCGCAAGATGTTGGCTTTTTTCATCGATATTTATAATTGTATATTTTTGCATACTGTTGACCTATTCTTATTAAGCCTATATGACGGCGTACAATAGAGAGAACTATAACGCCTACCGACCTACCATCTTTATTATATAGGTACCTACGGTACAATTTTAAATTTTACATGTTTTTTACATAAATAAAACATCCTTGTTCCTCGTGTGGTATATGATGTTTTTGTGTAGGCTCCCAAGTGCCATGTCGGCCGATGCTTTGATGGAAATTATATAAGAGATGCTCAATAATCCGTTGTCAAAGTCGTAGAAAATGTTGCACATTATCATAGATTAACATGAACTTATGTAAGGCATTCGTTATTCTGTAACAAATTTGGCGCCAAGATGCGTTGTATTTCAGAATAATAATTAGTCGATGGGTTTTTTAAATGATACGTTCGTGTCGATTTTTTTTTTTTGTCGCTTCAGGTGGTACTTTGTACGAGTATATTATTGACTGTTCAGGTATGCATTTTTATCTTAAAGTTGCCCAATGTTATTGTACCTATACCCAAGTATAGTCCATTTAGAATTTGAAAAACTTCTTTATTGATAGGTACTTTGAATTCTACCTTTAAAACTAGAAGGAAATATGTGTATGAACAAACCAAAAGAGAATTGTACCAGAACCATAACAGTAAGTGAAAAGCAACCCAAGAAACGATCGTAATGATTACAATAATGACAAAAAGATTTTCGCGAATAGGACAGAATTCTAAACAAATCAGAGTACCTAATAAAACAAACCAGGAAATGAAATTTCATGATACCTACCAGAATAATAATAAAACTTGAAGCAGAAAAAAAATAGAAATGGATAGTCTATAGGTATCTGGTATCTAATGGAAAAGGACAGAGTTAAATACAAATAAAATATCAGAGCAGAACAAAATAACCCAGCAGAAAATAATTGAATTTGATCATACTATTACAACTGAATATTTCCTGAATCTAATTTGAACAGATCAGACTTTACTAGACTTTATCAGATCTGGTCAAATCAAAGTTTTGATCAAATTAAATCTGCTCAGACCAGATCAGATCCAATAGAAGAGACCCGATTGGATCTAACTTGATTTAAGCAGATCTGATCAGGTCTGATTGATTAGACCAAATCAAACCTGATGAGATCCAATCATTTTTCTTTGAAAAGTAAGATTAGTTTTCCAGGAATCCTGACAAAAACTACACAAAGAAAAAGAGTTGTTTGAAAACAAAACAGATCAGAACAAATCACAATAATTATAAGAAAAACGTAAACCAAACTATAAAATTTCATGAAACTGCTAGAATAAAGCAGTGAAAACAAAAAGATTTTATCCAACAGGGCAGAACGAAATAAAGAAATTACTAATTTTAGGTAACAAAATAGAAGAGAACAGAACATAATGAATCAAAATACTTAGATCAACCCGAATCAAAACAAAACTGAAACAAATCAGGAGATGAAAAGTTTAAGAACAGAACAAAACCGATCAAAAGTGATCACAATCAGTAACATCAATAGGTTACGAAACAAAACAATGAAAATTTCATAAAACTGAAACACAGTAAATAGTGCAAACAAAGTGATCTTATCGAGCAGAATTAAATCAAATAAAACGTTAAACAGATCAGGACAACAAAATAGAACTTATAAAATTAATTTTGAATGGACAGAATGGAACATGTGAACATAACTTGATAAAACAGAAAAGATCATCGATCTAAAGTTAAACAATAAAATTTGCAAACCATAAGAACCATTGAAAACAAAAAAGTTTGATTGAACAACACAGAACCTGTCAAATGGTAGTCTTCACTTTAAAAAAATTAGAAAATCAATCGAAAACATTTTTATCTGACAAAATTGCATCTGTGAATTTGGCTTATTTGGAAACTAATATAACCTTTTGGAGAAAATTGAGGAAAATCCTCAATTCCTAAAGTGACTGATCACTCAAATTGATTTTTTTTTCAAATATCACAACCTGGTTGTTCAGTCCAACTTCTTTTGATACCTACTAAAAATTCTTGTTGATCGGTTGAACTTCTCTCAGGTGTTAAAACGTGAGGTTAAACAGAACTCATGTTCATCCCTGGTCAAAAAGGTGCCAAAAGTTTTTAAATAAGCTATCCAACTTCATGTATTCCTACTTCATTGATGCGCATAGTAAGTGTATTTTTTTCATTCTTTTTTATCATTGCATAGAATTCCAAACGTCATCAGTTTATTTTCTAATTGTAATTAGAATAAATAAAAAAATAAACGATTAAGTATCTTTTGAATTCCTTGTGAGAGTAGGTATCCAATTCATCATTTCTTGCTTCGCTTGTAATTTTTCAATCGATCGGATTATTGAACGTTGGAAAAGTGATATTCAAAGAAACGAATATGATGCGATAGCAGGAAAAAGAAAAAAGTGTGAGGTAGATTATCGCATAGGTACTTATTTTTTCTAATCGCGATCAATTTTTTTTTTTTTTAATTTCTGCAACGAGTGTAAAGTTGAATTGTGTTGAGGTAAGCTGAAGTTACATGTAGAAAAATCGCAATCAGTGTATTAAGTATGATGGAATGACCATTCACCATTGTAATGTCTGTGTGCATATGTCTGCTAAAATAATAAGGCAATGTTAGCGTCTGCACATAGACATAACATCACGTTAAAATGGCCATCTGTCCGTCTGTCGTGTCGAGTTCTCTTACTCGCAAGTAGGTACAATCGCGAAAATATCCATACCTACGTTTTTAATTTCTAAACACCTTTCGCTGTTTTACCATTTCCTGTATTTTCTCGTACGGACTAAGGATATGCCCAGACTTACTTAGCCCAAGTACATAGGTAGTGTAAACGCTTTGTATTCGTATGTTAATTTTAGTGTACGTGTTGTCCGAGGGTTCGCGTGACAAGAGAGCTTTTAATTAATGACTTTTGTATACAAAATGAATTGTTTGCATCATATTTTTATTACCGCGAGTTAAATTGTTCGATGTATTAGAAACGGTGAAAAGTTGAAACCTCTTGAGACTTTTTACAACGAGTAGTAATTATATAGGCACAGGTAGCCGATAAAACGTGTAATTTAAAAAGATGATGCGAGGATGTTTTTTTACGGTTTGCGCGATTTAGCGAGAAAAAAAATGAAGGAAATTCATTGAAAGTTACCTGCAGAGTGAAAATATTTCCTGTAGTCTGGACTCTTGGCTATTGTTCGTATGTATGTACTTGTAATTTGCACCGAGAATATAAACTCGTCGAAGAACACATAACGTGATACTAAGCGACGCGAGAAGAAAAATGAAAAAAAAAAGTCGTAGGTTTACATCTCGGCGTGATACTAGCGATTGAAACCGATCTCTTTGCTGATCTAATTCGAACGAATAAGCAATTATTATTCGAATGGAAATTTCAAAAGAAATCCGCGCCTGGTTGGAAGGTTGAAAGGTAAATAACTTTGAAGACCTTTTTTTGATCTTCCAGGATATAAGCATAAATAATCGCTCGGTTTATATGCAAACTACGTAGCCTGTACTCATACACATGAAGACCCGGAAATTAGAGGGATCTTTGAAGAACCTTCGATATCGTGGGAGCTTGTTCGATATTCAAAACGGGGGTTTACTCGGTTAATGAATATTTAAATGCAACGTGTCATACCGATGCATGCTAAGTAATAACGCCGGCCGTATTCACTTGCCACGATGATTTTTCTCTTATACCTGAGTTGTCATTGAAAATCACTCGGGGGCTTTTTTACACCCTTACTTCATGTGTGCGCTGTTGAGTTTGTTGGTTATACTCGTACAGAAAGCTATGGTTAAAATAAATATATATTTCTAGAGTACTTGCTCGGTTAGGTATATTCCAAGTCATTCGGTGAATGGTAAATCATACGTAGGTTACGTGTATTATGTGAGATAATCCGAATTTGGCTGCTCCAAGTAAGTCTAAATTATAATTTGCATGGTACCTATCGATGATAATTGTAAAGAGATTAAATTTTCGTTTTTATCACGTTTAAGAATATGTTCTATACAGGGTGTGTTTAAATCTGAGTACAATATTCTTCTATGTATATACGCTGTAGTAAATCTGACTAGACTGTTGCTATCAAAATTTAAGTGGAGTTACTAAAGTAGGATAACCAACAGATAAATTTTTGGACTGAAAAAGACGAACAAATTAAAAGAGCATCCAAAAAGACACCATCTGGCCCTGAATTTCATTTCGAAATTTGAATGTGACAGTGTTCTAGGAGCCTCGAATACATTTTTGGATTTCCTAGTTTTCAAAAAGGTGCACGTTACCTATTTTATCATCCCCTAATCATTCAACTCAACTTCACCTTGGATCACATTACGTACTTGAACATTGAAAATTCACATTTTCATGAACTCATGGTTCTTTGGATCTTGGAGTTGGAAAGTTTGGAGGGCTCCTTAATCCCTTCCACGAAAACTTTTCTTGGATATGAAAGCATCCCAGCAGAAAATAATTGTATATGTCATGGATCCAATTTTGATTGATCATCATCATCATTGAACTTTGACCTGGTGAGCTGTTCAGCCAATCTGGGAAACTGTAGAAGAATTGCTTGCCAATGTATCATCAAGTTTTTTCTTTGGTCTTCCTCTGCTCCTCCTGCCAGTTGGCGTGTATTCTTTGACTTTTCAAGGGGACTGTTCATTAGGCATTCTATCAACGTGATTTCACCATTTCTTTCTGTAATCTTTCACTCGTCTAATGATTGGCTCTGCTCCTAGCTTCTTCAGGATGTCTTCATTCCTTTTCCTATTAGGTATATCTTGTCTCGTCAGGATGTATTCCAGCTCCTCTTCTTTTCTGGTTATTCCTCGCACATTCCAGGTAGTGATCTTCAGCCTGTTTTGTTTCTTCCATAGCGTGGGCTTTTTTGCCTGCTGCCCAACAGGGTTCCCTAATTTTCCAGCCGGTTTCTTCTTATTTTTGTTATTTTCTTTTCTTGAGAAATTGTTTTTTGCTTCTATGGGTTTCTAGCCCAAGGAAGTATTGCTTGATGAGGGGACTGCTCTCTGCGCCAACAAGCAGACTTTCCCAAAGTTCAGTTATAGCGCCGAAGTCTCACTTTTGTACAGGATTTGTGCCTACACTAGCAGGGCTTGAAAACCGGATAGATATCACTCCCAGTTTTGGTTTTGGTTTTATGTTTTTTGGAAAAATAAAGGTTTTGGTTTTGGTTTAGGTTTTTTAAATATCTCTCTCGTTCTGGTTTTGCTTAAAGGGTTTGATTTCAAAGGAATTAGTTTTGGTTTTGGTTTTGGTTTCAGTTTTTTCCTTTTTTTCTCCATTTTTTATAGGGAAGAAAGCCAACTAGAATTTAGAAATCGGCACTTTGGCAGTGCCAAATTTGTCAACTTTTTTAGTTTTCAGACCTTTTCACCTTTAGCATCAGCTTTTACTTTATTTTTACCAAAAATGCAGTATTAATTAGACTAATTACCTGAAAAATTCCAAAACCAAAACCAATTCAATTTGCAATCGGTTACGCTCTCCATTTTGGTTTTGAATTTGAGAAAATAACGCTCCCGGTTTCGGTTTTGGTTTTAGTTGTGGGAAAATAACGCTCCTGGTTTCCGTTTTGATCAATTTTAATCAGTTTGGGGGGGGGGGTTCGGTTTCGGTTTGCAAGCCCTGAGCACTAGCAGTATTTATGACTCTTGACTACCCGGGTTCTCAAGCTTCGCTGCCTTCGCTGCTCTTCCTGTTGCTTCTTCAGGAATATTTTTCAATTGTTTTCTCTTCTCCCCTACTTTCTGAGATGGCTTGATGTTGTAGCCCATTCAGGTTGTAGCTTTGATGCTGGGCACACGCCAAGGTGTTAGGTTTGGTCTTAGCCTCATCCTCAGCTTCCAGCCTGCCAAAGATAATTTTATGTGGTCAGATCAAAGTTTTGATTGATGAAATCTAATTTGCGGAGACCTGTTCGGATTCAATCAGATCTGGGCATTCCCTAGATCAGCCAGATCCAATTAAGTAGTTCTGTTCAGACCCAATCAGACAAATTATAGGAGACCTGTGCTTGGATCTGACCTGATCAAATCCAATCATTTTCCCCTCTGTGATGTTAATTAAAATTATGTATTGTATAGCCATTGTAGCCGGAGGCGTTTCAATCCAAAATTAAGTAGTCCGAACCTGTAGCCAGAGCCCATTGAGCCCAAGTTTGAGACTCGTTAATCAAAGATTGAGGAGTCGGAGTCGAAAGGACAGAATGACTGGACTTCACTACTCTATAATACATATTTTTTATTTTTCCCCCGAGCTGGAAAACGATTTCTGGTAAAATATTTAATAGGACACCAGGTATAATAATAATTTTTGGTTTATGTTTTCCCCGTTTAATTACCTGTCTGAATTCTTTTCATTCCAATAACAACGAAAATTCGCATATTTTTCATCACCTTGAAATCGATAATGACGATAGGTATTTTTGACAGTAGCTTGTGTGAGAATTAATCAGCTTACCAATAGGATTTTATTGAATAAATCGTAATTTTTATGAACAATCGTTAGATACTAGCTTTATTGTTATTTCACTAAAGTCGAATGTTTTCTTCTTACGCAAAAAATATGTAGGTATATCCATTTACCTAGGCTATATCTGTGCTCATTGGTTCAATACAACATTTAGAAAAAAAAAAAAGTTTTAAAATTAGGTATAGGTACACAGTACATACCTACGTATTATTTATTGTTCGGTAATCACTGCATAAAGTAACAATAGAACAAATGCTTATCATGATACTGACTTTAGTCTATCTCTGTTGGTACCTACCTAAGTACCTACTCAAATATCGTCTAAAATTTTTCTAACTGATATGTATAATTGACGAAGATAACATTTTTTATCAATTTCAACCAACTATGAAGATATCGAATTTTTATGTAACTTTTTTCAATTTTCCATTCGAGTAATCAGTTTTGTTATACGGATTACTCATAAATTATTTCATTACCCAAGCTTCTAAATCTTTCATGAACGATTCCATCACAGAAAAATCAATTCACTACTAGATATTTTCTCGGAAGTAAAAGAATCTTCAGATTTTTTTTGAAAAATACAAAATTTCTTGATCTAAAACAATGGGAAAATATCACATGATGCATTGCAATTTTTAAATGTAGGTATCTGTAGAATGAGGGATGCTTCAAAAATAGGAGTAAGTATAACTTTAAATTGAAATGGTAATCTTTTGTTTAGTTTACGGTAACAATATGCTGACTGCATAAATGCCATTTTCCCTCGAATAATGATTTGCTTTAATATTTTGTCAAGTTTTTTTTTGTTGAATAATTATACAAATATACTTATCAACTGAATATAAAATTCGCCCGAGAACTATAACCATAAAGAAGATATTTTAACTTAAGTAGAGGTACCTACTGATTAATAATTATGTCCAGTGAGCAGAACGGATCGCGTGTTATGAAATATTATCGTATTGCTGGAAAACATGTGTAGGAATAGGGAGAATTCCGAAGAATCGAGTAGGTATTCAATGATTCTTCCCACGGAATTTTTTCTTTCATGAAGAAGGAAAAAAGGTCTGGAGCACATTTGCATGCAAAATCCACAGCTACAGCTCGGGCTCGCATATATCCATACCCATGCGGAGTGTTACGCACGACGAGTATATAATCACAGTGTACTTTTAAAAAATAGAAATTAGTAACACATTCAAAGGGTTAGACTTGACGACGAGGCGGCACGGTGCTCCTTTAATATGCTCGAATAATTTAAATGACTATGTGCTCGTATACTCGTACCTAGCTTATGTATAGGCTACTTTTGCCACGATCTGTTGTGTTCGCGAATCATATACACGAGGACATTTTATTCGTTTGGAGGATGTTCATTTTTATTATGATTTTTTGTTTACGGCGTTTCTTTGAGGTATACTCGTTACTCGTATATATGTAGGTCTGTGTATGATTGGGGATGATTTGTTTTAATTTACCTGCCAGACCCAGAGAAAACATTTTAGAATTTGAGTCCGTGGGCAAGCTCAGGAGAAAATGATTGGATCTGATCAGGCCTTGAACAGATCTTATGGCTTTTCTAATCAAAACCTTAATCTGGCCATGACCTGATCTGATTTGGATCGAATTGAATCCAGCGAATATCCAGATCAGATCCCATCCCATCCCATCACTTTCTCCTGGGTACGCTGGTATCTTTAGATAAGCACTTATCAAATGAGATCTGCTAAGATGGGCCAAACATTCTGAGCTGATATGATCTAAATCAAGTATGACAAAATAGGGGTGATCAAATCTGATGAAATATTATATATAACTTTTTCCTTGGAAGGCTAGATACGATTTTATCCCTTCAGATTAGCGTACTTATATCAAATCGGATCTGCTTAGATAGGTACCTACGGTAAATTTTCTGATCTGCTGGATCTGATCTAATCTGATATACATACATAAAATATGACTATAAAAGGTCCGATCAGATCTGATCACTTTTCCTGAATGGGTTAGATGGTTTTATCTCTAAACACCTATAAAACCAGATCTGCTCATATGGGTCTAATTTTCTGATCTGATTGGATTCAATTATAATGTTCTCATGCTAGGTGAGAATCAATTTCATTTTTATTAATTTAATCTTTGTTCGTATATTTTTTTATTACCTAAGCACTTAATAATGGATCATTTTCAATCATCCGTCTACCTACCGGCAACTACTCGTATAAAGTATCTGCAGAGCAATCATTTTGACTCCATCCTCGAGTAGGTACATGTAGATATGGGTCTTGAAAAATTATTATCTGGTCGTGGTATGTGACCGGTACGCGAAATATTCACATATTTTTGATTAGGTAGGTAGGTATCTCTACCTATTTCCACGTCGTTTGCTAATTTTTAAAGCTCTTTTTCTCGCTGCTACGAGTATGACCTTTCTTAGAGTTTTATGTATTTTTGTCATTCTCCAATAACAAGAAAGAAATTCCACCGAAGCTTTAAGTCAAAGTACACTTGGTCTACGCCATATTTTAAAGTACCTGGGTAATTCTAACTTATGTGGAAAAAGAACCATGTTATGCAAATTCACCACAACCATGTGCTAGGCTACTTTTTTCTTTAATTTAAGACGATAGAACATGTAAAAACTTTCTTATACTTACATATATAATTCTGTGAATGTAACCAGCTGTCTTATGCTGAAGATATTTTTTCGTGCTGCATGCATCAGTTTGCGCATTACCGTTTATTACATCGTCAAAAAATAAACATTATGTCTTTTACTTGGACATTTTATTCATTATTTTATGAGCAGTGATTAAGTTTAATGTTCTACGTGATTTATGCTGCTGCCCACTACGTTACTGACTTTCTGTACTTACATATTATTATCCTCCACCTGTGGTGTGATATTATAACTGTTATCTTTAAGGTTCGAACCCATGCTAAGTTTTTACATTTAATTTAACCCCCCAAAAAAAGATAATAATTTATTTTTTTAAACCTTTGTTACATTTACTTACTTACTTACTATAGAAAAGGGGTAAAAATTATTTTCACTTTTGAGCGTATTCAAATATAATATAATAAGTAGATACATTTTTTTGAGAGCCTTTGAAAAAAATCATTCAAAAAATATAGAAAGAAAAATGAAAGAAATGCGACATAGATATTTTCATTCGAATACAGCTTTTTATTTTGGTGATCGAATTGACAGAGGAAAAAAACACGTCAGGCCTACTTCGCCGCATTTTGGAAACTTGGAAAATATACTGGTTTGTTAAGATACCTTCATCGTAATTATTATCGTCGAGCTGTTTGGTAACCATATAAGAGGCGGCATAGCATACTTGTAGTACCTATATATTTTTCACTCCAACTGGAGAGCATCTCTGCATGTACGCTGGAAAAGAGAAAAGAAGAACCCCCATAGTTTTATTCAAGTAACGTCTTAGGATGCCATGTCTCATTTGTATGCGGTATCACGAATAATTTTTTATTAATTTAGACGCAACCATCATCGGTTATTGACTCGTTGACAAACGTCACGCTGCAAGGGTTGTTTCACCAGAATATTTTTATATTTTGTCCAATTCAACCATCAGAAGTGGAATTTTTGTTCGCCTTTGATCGTTTTCAAAGTATGGAAAGGATAAATATCAAGGTCGACTTGACACTGCGAGTCCGCGACCACCGAATCGGTAATGTTTACGAATTTCAACCGAACTAGTAATTCGAGTTTAGTTCCCCCCCCCCTTTGTTTCATTTGTGGGCATTCGCGGTATTAATTGTGAAAATTTTTTCAAATTAGCATATCTTTCGGGGAAAATTTCGTACGTATTGAGATGGTCAGTGATGAGTTTGGTGTTAGCAATTTGGTATAATTACGTAACTAAGCGTGACGATGGCGGAAAATGAGTATTTACCTACCTACCAACCTTTTTTCGACGTTGACGTTGGAATTCCTTCTTAGTTTATATTTGTGGTTTTTACATTTGATCGGTTGCAAGAGTTATCTTGATTAAGATCTTGCAGTTTTAATTTAGTAGGTACTTATTTATATGTACCTACCTGCTCTTCATCGACACCTTCGACAGTTTTACAAACTTGTCTTGTTATATGTACGTTCGTGTTTTACAAAATTCTCTCGCTTTTCTCGTTGGTATTGTAAACAAACTGATGAAATCATGGGTTAATCTATTCTGCGAACTTGATTTGCTTGCCAGAAATTATAGCAACATAGTATTTGAATTACTGCATCTTCTTTTTAATTCGTTTTCAACAGTTTTATTATTCGATTTTTTCCCATTTCTGAATATTTTACTCTAAATTTTGAGTAGACTGCACCATCATAGTTCATCCAGGTAAAAGGATTTAAAATTCACTGCCTATCTAAAAAAAAAAATCCACCGTATTAAATTGCTTACCTGAATTACCTAATTTCAGTTTGGAGGTCGTCTGAGGGGTGACTCAACTTCCCACCCCCTCTTCAGTGCATAATAACTAATAAGCGTATGAGGTAACCCTTAATATCTCAACAGGAAACATACCAGCACGTGTCAAACTTGATCCAATATTTTAAACCTGGTCCTAATTCCTCATATTTTGGAATTTCTTTTATCTCAGAATTTCTCCGTTTACACTTGCATTACATTTCAAAACGAAACGATGGGAAGTATGCAATGGCCACCTATACGTAATTCGCCATCTGATGGTTAGGAATAGGTAGCCATGTATTTAGTTTGCAAACTTTCTGAAAACCCTCGGGGAAAATTTACCCTTTAGCTCATTTTACTGATAATGTTGTTAATGTCGAACTATTTACTTACCTATACTCTACAGAAACTAAAACTTGCCACGATTTTCCACCAACAAATAAATATTGAAAACAGATTTTCGGTTATACGTACTTATAGGTTATTGGAAGTTTTCATCATTTCACAATTAGGTACCTACATCTACATTATTTTCTATCCGGCTAATAACTAGGTAGGTACTTGTAAATTCATTGGCCTGCGGGAAAACAATAGAAAATTTCTCGAAATGAAGCTCTTCTATCTTAAGTTTACTCGTACTGTTTGTTTTTAATGAATCGGAAAACTTTGGCAATTATGTAAAAATAAGCGCGCGTATTTCTTCTCTGAATTTTTGATAATTACCCAGCTTTGTTAATAATTTACATTTTACAATTTAAGTTAGCTTTTCCTTGAAAGGAAACGCTTTTAATTTATGAACGTGATTTAAATTGGAATAAAGAAAAAAATTGCGATAAAATGGATTGGGTAGAGAACATTATTGTTCTTGTTTCAAAAATTTCAAAGAAAATATCAATTTTGAAAAAAATCTCTTATGATGGAATGAAAAATAATGTTGAGTTATTTTTTATGATTTTATAATTTTCAAAAATCCCTACCTATCTGACTAAAAAAAATCTTGGAGAAAATTAAAAAATTGGAATTTGAAAACATATTTTTGTGACCTGCAGATATTTCAGTTTACTTATCAAGTCCTTGGCTAGCCACAAAAAATTACTGATTTTTGTGAAACACATTTACATATATTTTTCTCAAAAATTTATAGGTACATCTTAAATTACCTACACCATGTATTCGAATAAAATTGCATACTAAATTGGAAGCTTGCAAATTTTTCAAATACAATCATGATTAATCATCATCCATGACTCACTCCGGGAGGACCCTGAGAAAAAAAGGACGAATTCAAGTTAGAAAACTTGGGTATTTATATGTAATTACCTACTCTACATACATATAATACTTTTGTTTTTTTTTAAACTGTTATCAAATGAAATGGAAAAACTCACCAGTGGAGGATCCGGGCATATCGTGAGTAATGGATTCGCATTTGTATCGTTTTTTTCACGACATACAAACGAAAACGCTCCGACAACGTAATAAACAATCAAAATCAAAACAAAGAACATTAAATTTTTCATGACTTTTTTTTGATTGATATTTTTTAAAAATCTGAAAAGCGGTACTTATTGAAAATTTTGGAAAAATATCAAGCTTGAGGTGAAACTATTCAAGATCAACGCTGATCAAACACTTGACGTTACATAGTAATGTTCTGAACTTGAACTCATTATTTTAAACGATAATCAAATGCACATTGCACGGACAATTTTAGATATAATCAAATAACAGGTGCATTCGTAGATATAGGTATTCATTAGTATAATAATTAATAAACAACTGCGATAAGTGGACTTTGGCCAAAATGCAAATTTTCCACCTCCAAATCTTCTACAAGCGAATTGAAGGTTAGTGAGTTGAAGATGGTCATGTTTATTAATAATCAAAATATTTGCGATCTACCGATCTTCAATTCGCTTGCAGAGGACTAAAAACAGTATTGAATTTCAAAGTCAATGGGTTAGGGAGCTTCAGAATCTTGAATTGTACTTCATATTTACTTCATTGGGAAAATCCTCAAGCTCTGAAATCTTCGTGTTGGTAAGCACAATTTGACCTTGACTTGTTTGAACTCTTTTGATGGGAAAAGAGTACCTACCTATATACCTAACAAAGAGTAGGTAACGCTTTTTGAAGAAAAGTTAAACTCAGAGCCCTACTCTTCTGATTGAAAACTTTGAGAAATGTGTAACTCTTGACTCTTTTTGAAAAAAGTGAACTCTTTTTTTTCGAAATCTGTCCATTCCTTTTTGCAGTACCTACACCTATGAAACATTATTGAAAAATGAGGAAGCCTATACCTATCTCAGCGCCACACCTATACATTCGGTAACCAATTTTTAATAATTTTCCACTCATCACCCATTTATATCGTCGATAAATTAACCTAATCGGCATACTCGAATGGTGGATAGGTAATAGGTATTTATAAATATTTCAACCACGAGGCGGACTCGGTGTAACAAAGTTTATATATTATTTCATTGTAAACAAAATCAACATTCACAAATTGTTCACGTCTATACGCATCATTTACATTTGAGAAACGACTTGTTTTTGTGAATTGCATTCTCTCAATACAATGTCACTGGTATGATTAATCGAAATTTTATTGTTTGTTGCGATCGGCGAGTCGCAAACGGTGACATGTACGGAAAAAATAACACCCAACCGATACGCGAAGCAAAAAGATCATGTAAATGAATTCCGGATAAAAATTACCATTTCGGGTCTTTCTCTCTCTTTTTCGCGGACTCTCATTCCGTAAAATCGTTCATTTACATGAACTGTTGTGTTTGGTAGTGTTTCGGAAAAGGGTTAACATAGCTTTAGTCTATATGCTGAATTCACATACGTACTCGTATATGTGGGTATCTTTCAAAACGTTATGGAAAATTACAATAACAACTAGAAAAAAAGTAGTTACTTTTGCACCGACCCGTAGGTACGCAGGTAAGAAGGCGTTACTTTTGCATAAATTTCACATTGAATGGTGGATTTTTTTTCTCAGGACCTTTATAGCATAGGAAGAAATACACAACGCATCGCGATATTAAACAGTTGCGGTCGCGTAGATCGCGTTTATGTTTGAGCTTTTAATATGTAGATGAAGGCGATTGATTTAAGGACATTCTTTAATACGTAAATTCTTAAAACGGCAGGTAAAGAGAAGGCGTGTATGATGTAAGTAGTTTATAATTTTGTAACTGTATGCGAAATCATTTCTTGCTTTTGGGTTCCCTGTTTCGCGCTCTCCATGTATACGTACTCGAACGGGTTTTCAAAGGGTATCGGATGCCGATGCAAATTAACGCAAATTTATTCGAATTTCGAATATTTTTTTCTCGATGGTACTTTCGCGCGAGTATCAATCACTACATGTAAATCGTGTGAACTGATGCAGATGTGCGCCAGCGATGAAGTGAATTTTATAATACTCGCCAAAATTTTCGACCCGGCTGCTGGTGTGTGGAATAGATAGCTTAGGTATTTTTTGCAAGGTGTTTTTTCAAAGATTTTAATGAAAATCGATGGTATAGAGGTACCTACCTTTTGCAACCGTTTGCCTTATATCGCCTGGTTGAAGTCTGGATGCGAGCTGAGAGTTTGAGTTTTCGTCTGAAACGGAATAAATTGGGCGATTTTTTCAAGTGTGTTTAGTATTATGGTAATATTTTAGGTACATACTTATTTCTCATTTGTTCACGAATGTGATTTAATTTCAATATCATCTTTTCAACTGGCTGTTAGGTAGGTGAATGCACAGTAGTCAAGGAAGCACTTCAGGTAGTGGATGTTTGAAGCCATGTTATTTGCAGGGAAGGGGCGTATTGTGACATTTTGATGACAAAAACCAAAATTTTAACTTGCTGAGCGCACACCGGTACCAAACATTTAGACAGGTTGAGGTTTTGTTCCAAAAATTTGCTATTTTCAAATGATCTGGTAGGTATTTCTTGAATTTTTCAATTTATTTTTTGTATTCTGGAAATTTTCGAGAGTTTGGAGAATAGTATCTTGGAATGATCTAAGCAAAGTGAAGGCAAAAGCTTTGGAAGTCTAGAATTCAAAAAATGAAACATTCCTCTTGATGCGAGAAATCGGTTTTTCTGATCTTAAAATATTTCATATTACGTACTCAGACTCAGATCAATTGTTTTTTTTTAAAGATGTTACAATTTTTATAAAAATTAAAGAATGTCTCGCTTTTTTTTGGTCATGTTTGATTATTTGATTTTCGAGTGATTCAGTCGTTCTCGAATGATTCATCGTTTCTGTAGGAATCATTTGCGAACGAATCAATTCCAATTTTTGCTGAGAGATTTGTAATGTCAAGTTAATGTGTGGTACAATATAAATCATTATTCGCGAACAAATCATCTTCAATTCTTATTGATGGATTTGAAAAAAAATCAAATTTTGATTTTTTGCCACATCTCCTTTCGCTGCAAGTACTTGATATAGGTTGAGATTCAGTGGCATTTGAATGACTTGTTGATCCTGAACTACACATTCGAGAACGAACATGAGTCCAGTTTCTGGCGATAAGCGATAAGACTGAAATAGTCAAGTTTCCTGATGTCATCTATCCCCAATTTAATTTTTCAGTGACTCATTCGTTCACGAACAATTTTTCTCCTCTGAATAAATCGTTCGCGAACGAATTATTCACAATTATATTTTCGTTGACAAATTAAATAATGCTGCTTCGTAATGCCTCCGTGTCTTGCCATATAAGGTACCTACTACCTAGCTACCTACCTACCTGATTTGATTTTCCAAGTGCTCTTGTCGTTTTCGATCCGGTTGCAAACGAATCAGTTCAATTCAATGTTTTTTTGATTGATTCGTAATGTCAAATTTTTAAAAAAATCAGCTGAATTGTCATAAAAATCACTCTAATTTGGTGGGAAAAAAGTAGTAAAAATTTGTGAAAATGGCGTAAAATGATGCAGAAATTTAAAAATTTTCGCTCTCGTTTCGCTCCAGCAGTAATTTTACCTTCATTTTCATGAAATCACCACACATCACGATAGATTTTCAGAAAATTTATAGAATATGTAAGCTAAATTTACAAAAAAATGTGTTGAAAATAAAATGAAAGTTGATAAAATATCGAACATGAAAGCTACTCAAAATAGAAAGCTAGAATATTCGAAAATCAACAAATTGGCGATATAAAAGTTGATAAAAATAATGTGGAATTTTATGGATAGGTATTATGGTATTAATTCATCCGATTTTGAAAATTTTTATTAACTTTTTCTAAATTTTTGAATAATTTTTACTTTTATGCAACTGCATGTTTAACTTATTTTTCACAAAATTTACAAAAAAATTTGTTTTATATTAAGTATATAATTCTTATGATAAGTAGGGTTCTTTCCATTTACTTCGGCCAACTTTCGTGATTTTCAGTCATATTTTGCGTTTTATTACATTTTTCTCAATTTTCAACCATTTATGTACTACCTACGAGTATACCTATTAGGTATATGTACCTAAGTAAAATTTTTAAACAATTTTTTCTCAATGTTGCTTTGCAGATGAGCCGAAAATATGACTAGGAAAGTTTTTTTCTTTGTACGTATTTTTTTTTTTTTTTTTTTTTTTTTAAAGATTTCCAATTCCTATTACTTATTATTTTTATTTCAAACGATTGTTTCATTTTTGGAAATATCTTGGAGTTGGTTCATGCCATTTGATAATCAAATCTACTCACTTTCAATCATAACTGATTTTTTCCAGTTGCTTAAATAGATTTTTGGACAATTTTTTCTAATTCATCTACGATGAACCACGAATCGAACCTTACTTATCTTATTTCATATACCTACCTACTCATTTAAAGACAGCCCAAGTTTAGTTTTCCATTGATTATGTAGGTCCAGGTTGAAATTTTCAAAGTATGAAATAAGCATTTACATCGATAGTAGGCCTATACATATAAGGTCCCTCCTCATTCTGCCCTGCGTTCAGAAGTCTTGACTGCGTAACTGTTTAGCATACCCGAACGAAGCCGATATTAGAAAGATGTAATTACTCGTAACACGTGTTAGTAGTCTATACACCTATTGCATTGACCGAAGTATAGGTAATAGGTACCTAAGGAAAGGGTAGAATTTTCTAATTATCTTTTTCTTTTCATAATATACGTTACAAAAGGCAGTTCATTTACATCTTGCATGGTTGTAGAACAATAGGGGTTTCATAGTACATGTACATACTACATTGCCAGTAAGTATAGGCGTACCGATACAGTTTCGAAGTGTAATTCTTTTACGGATAAAAACATACGTAGAGGTTTTTAATAACCTCTTTTGTCCAAGGCATAGAGGCTCTATTGTTTAGAAGAATTCTCCACGTTGCCTAGACTCTCTCTCATTCTCTCTTGCTCGCTCTCTTGAGTTAACCCAACAATCTCTGTGTGTGCGTTTGTATTCGACGTGTACGCGAATAAACGCAGACTCAAGGTGTGTTAGTATACGGTAAGTGTAATACAGCAGTGTCGTCTACCTATTCAAAATAATGTTTTATAAGAGGTATACACTTTCTTTTGGCGTAAAACTCAAAAGCTAGCAACTCATTAAGTTCCATAAAATATTCAAGGTCTCATTAAGAGAGAGAATACTCTCGTGCAGTGTGCAGAAAAGTGTAAGTGCTGGCTCAGTCAGATAGTAATCCTTTACTTTTTATACGAGCGTGTATGCAGAGGCAGACTATACACGTACATTATTTCGCATTAGCGTGCTATAGAAATTCGAAAATTACTACGGTACGATTTTAAAAAGTACATTTTTCTCGCACACAATGCTTAGCTTGTATGAAAAGGGTGGCTGGATTTTATTTCAAGAGAGTAATTTTCCACGTAGTAAGCTTTTAGAAGCGTCATAGTGATGCTAGATAGATGAAGTTATTCGCCTTTAATAATTAATACTTTGTTTAATGACTCGATGTTACAAGAGATGTCTATTTTTTTCAAAACAGTGGTTCAGAATTAAAGGCGGATGAGTGTTTTTCAAAATGAACTTTTTTCCCATCAGTATGATGACATTCTTTTCATAAAAAGGTATATCTTGAGTTATTTTACACTGAAATAGTCGAGGTTTTTGTATTTTAAACAATATGTATGATACGTATACCTAATTTATATTTTCTGAAAAATAATAATTTCCATGTTCTATAGGTTCCAATTTAAAATGCTCTTCTTTAGCCAACAAAGTAGATACCTATACGTATACTTAAATTGAAATGTTTTCTGAGAAATAAATCTAGAGGATGAATTTTTTAAACTTTGAAAAAATAGACACTACCTATTCAGTTTCTTCATGATTTCAGTGACCAAGTAGATGGAGTGCTTGATGGGCGTGTAAACGTGTGAATTCCCCTAACCTTGCTCTGAAAAATATCTTTTTTCCCTCGGAAATTTGAAAGTCATGAAAAATTTGAACATAAAACAAATATTAGAATTGCGTAAAAGTGCATTTTGAGGCAGTCTAGTGAGTAAATTTGGTATTAAAAATTTGATTTTTCGAGTGTATTTTTTATGAGAAATTTCATATTTCCAAATGAAAAAAAAAAGATTTGAAATTGAGCTAGATCGTCGCAAAAAAAGTAAAAAATGGGATAATTTGACCTCCTTGAATTCTAATGTGGAACGTAAAAGCATTTCGACTGCGAATATTGCAGTTCTTAGAGTGAAAAACGCTGCCAAGTGCCAAAAAATGTTGGTTTTTATCATAGGAAGGCTGCATCTATCGAAAAGTGCTAAAAATTGGTGTGTAAATGAGGAAAATTTGAAAATATCTGATTAAAATTGAAATTTTTTTCAATACCCAAATAAAAGCACGTGACTCATTTTCAAAAATTTCAAAATCGATTTTGGCCAAAATAGATATTTGGAACATTCATTTGTATTTAGAAACCTCATTAACATTTTCAAACAATTCAACAATGAAGTCCCAGATAAAGCAAAAATATGAAAATCTTTTTTTGAGACCATACTCCCCACCCTCGATCTCACCAATGAGTGATGGAAGGGAAATCTGAATGACGAGCCCTCAGGAAAAATATATGTAGACATAGAATAATGAATTGAAATGACAACAAAAAATTGAAGGGAGTTTCCTAATTTTTCTCAAGACACGGATTTTCTCTGAACATGCCCCCCTCCTCTTTCTCTTGAGGGTAATAGGATTGTGATGATGAACTCTAAAATTATGAGAAAAAAGAATTGATTTAAACCGATAAAAAATGGTATCGTGAGCAAAAAAGGACCTAATTCAATTCAATTTCCTCGCATTTTGAAAAAATTTAAAAATTCTGGAAAAATCTAAAATGGCGTTGAAAGGCTCCAAAATGGCTCGAAAATGTTAAAATATGGGTGGGGGAGTTGATTGTATTTTGAAACAAAACTAATTTTTATTATTTTCACAATGTACATTTTTAAATTTTTTTTTTTTAATAGCATTATTCAATGTACCAAAAATAGTCAGTTTGAAATTTTAAAACTCTCCAAAAATCGAAAAATTTATTTGAGCAGCTGAAATTTTGATTATGTAGATTTCAGACCATGCCCTTTTTCAAAAATCTCTATCTACTTCGAATCGAAGACGAATACCTCGAGACATCCTTGTGAGTGGTTAGACTTACTCCCAAGATGGACCATTCTGAATTTTGAGCCCAATTCCAAAATGCAATAATTATGATTCATTCAGAAAATCTTGTAATGTCTACCTCTAAATAATCTTTCATTAAGGCACCTATATATATGTATACCTATTTTCTAAATTTTATTACTCAATTGAAACAATGAAAGCATTCTTTAATTCATTTAATAACTCGTCTGAAACGAAATTATGTACGTAACGTAACACAATTTGCATAAATGGGAAGGCTAAGAGAGACGCTAACAGAGCATTAAAATGAGAACCATCAAACCCATACGTATGATTAAACAATAATATTAAAACTACATATAATCATATCTATAAAAGTGAACGCGTAAAGCGGTAGTTAGATGATGACCTATCTAGTCTTCCATAGATTTTTAATCCCATCTTGAAATAAATCTGTTACACTTAAACTCGTTTTTTTTCCTTCAAAATCTAAACCAAAAGAAAAAAAAGATTTTGGTAGGCATTAATAAATAGTTCGAATAGAAAGTATAACAAAAAAGTTTGAAACGACGGTACACAGATTCAATTAGGTAGGTTACTTCATCTCTTATTTTGGAAAACAGGTTTCGGTCGGTAAACTTGAATAATTTTTTATCAGGCGCAATTCTTTCATCTCGATAGAAAATGGTTGAAAAAAATACACAGATATTTTTTCAACATCTCCTTTCATCGAATCCGTGACTAGAAAATTTGTTAGTAAGTATATTTAAAAATCAGAAAAAAAATTGCTTTTTTCCTTATCTAAGGTACATTTACCGCTATAATATTTTTTTTAAGAAAGAAAAAACCCATACAAGACAAACACAGCCAGTGAATTTTGAATGATACTTTACTCCGTATGTGATGGCAGTTTTAACCTTCTGTCTTTTGAAAAGGGGGGTGTCTCGTTAAAATCTCATCCATTATCCATTGCTTGTCTCGATGCAAGAAGTACGGTTTCCTTCCCTTTTTTTTACTCCTAACCAGTCTACCATTTAAAGGAACGCCATAGAAAATGGAAAAATCACGGCGTCTTTTGCTATTACTATCACGACATTTACCCCATACTACGACCTTATCGCTGCTTCGTAACTTTTCTTTTTTCCTGCTTGGAAATTTCTTTTCTATTAGCGCGTTATTGGTTCCCAAAATTGATTATGTAAATTATTTTTTTTACTCGATCCGACCTGTTTTTTTTCCTTTAAATTAGAATTTATATTTTTTTCTCTTTTGTCTTCCCTTTTATTTATTTTCAAACTGATTAAGTGTTGTTTGACTACAAATTACGAGTGTTAAATGATCCCTGCTCGGGTACGTGCGAATTTGGTTAGGTATTTTAAGACATTTTAAGGTATCTTTTAGAGGCTGGATTGATTCTGATTTTTAATATGAGCATTTCATTTGAGTATAATGAGAAAATTGAGTAGGTATATTATTATTTTTAATGAAAGATACGTAGCATTGTTGAAGGAGGTGGGCACTAGAAGAACGTTTTTGAATGAATGAATGAGTGAGTAACCCTCTTCATTTTCAGTTTTAATAATCCAATTGGAAAGCATTTAATTATCTTACTTGTATTAAATGTTTCCAACTTTATTCCTTAGTTACACAAAAATGATGAGAGGCTCTCGGGCATGGGTTTTTCAAATTGACGTATTTAATGCTATGAATTACAAATAAAATAAACTAAAAAAATTCCAACAAAAAAAAATGAGAAAAATTATTCATTTAAACGTCACAATACCCACTTTATTAAATAAATAAAATGTCAACAAATTAGAAAAATAAGACAACGATCTTGAAATTAAAAGTACATCGTAATCGCTACAAGCATCAATTCAAACTACAGTTTGCCAATCTTTAATAACACCGAACACTTTACGTATCACTGTTTTTAAAATTATTCTGCTAAACAACCCCCAGCCTAACAAGTTCAACTTTCTAATGCATTTCATTTATTTATTTTGCTTTCTTTTTTTGAGGACTTTACGAAATATAAAATCTACATTTTCACCCTTTTTTTCAATTTCTGGCAGGTATTGTCATTTTTTAACTCTGAAATTCTCGTATACTCGTATATATGTTGAATTCAAGTCTTCCACTTCTGTATCTGAATAGCTGTAAGTGAAAAGCGAAAAGAAATGCGAATTTCCTTTTAACAATCGTTCTGTTTCATTTTACAATATATAGGACCCGAGAAAAATATATTTCAATGAAATAAAATGTAAATGTGAATCATATTAGAAAAATGATTTCGCAGCGAAACTTCTAGATTAAACTAAAATCAAAAGTTTTTGGCATTTCGGCATCACATTTACTCGTACATATTTTCTTTTTTTTTCTACGTTTATATGTCAGCAAGAAATTTTCTTTTGGGCTTTTTAACTAAAAGTGGTGTAAAAAAATGGAAAAATTGCAATAAATTAGATCCTATTTCCTTCACACATCACAGAAATTTCAAAATTTTTTCACCGACTTGATCATGAACGTGGATTTTTTTGTAAAAATAGCATTTTTGGACATCTTGAACGTGATTTTTTGACCTAGTGTGCTATTTTGAAACATGTATAAGTTAGTGGATCGAAAAAAAGAACATCTTAGATTTTTAATTTTATGTTACTTTGAGTGGACCACTTCGCAGAAAAATTTTGAGCACATAAAAAAACCAATAATTTTTTATACGTTTTTATTAAAATTTACTTAATCAAATTTTAATTTTTTTTATTATAAATTATAATTTTTTTCAAAAAAAAACTTAATGTACCTAGGTACCTATAAAAATTAATTAATTTTGTTAAAAATTAAATTAATGGTTAAAAATTTTTAATTTGTTTTTATAAAAAATCAATTTTAAATAATTAATTTAATTATGATGACATTCACAGAGCTGAGCCAGGTGTCCTCAAAGTGGGGTATTTTTTTGAAAAAATTGTGGTTACCTCGAAGGAGGTTTGAGCAATATCTGATGTACGCAAATTAGATGAAACTTGTATTTTCTGTCGATAGGTAATATATGATGAATGAAAATAACGAATGCTGCATGGAATTTGAATAATTATTCGACAATTTCAAAATTTGACTGACCTTCATATCCTCGAGATATTTCCATATTTTAAAAGCGATCTGACGTTATTTTTAGCACTTCAGCTGGAATTAGATATCCTCGAACTAATATCTATAGGCACCTACGTAATTATCTAAATATAGCACTAATTTGCACTATAAAAGTGTTTTCCATTTAATTCATCGAGTAAATATATTCTAGAAAAGTGGAAATTTTCATGTAAGATAGAGAGGAGGGCTTCCATGTTTAAAAATTGAAATGCGTGTTTCTATACTAGCGTTCATTTAACATAATTTTGTATTTACGTCTACCTACACCTATAAGTAGCTAAATTTCAACAGCTTTTGCTTTCACCTAAATTTATCTTCACCCCCTCCCCTACACCAAAATTTTTCTGCCTCAACATTAGTAAAACAGCAAAGTTTTCGATTTTTTTCTGGTTTCAGTTTTTTTAATGTTTCAATGAGAACACGACATTCTTACGAAGGAAAAAAATCAGCCCACTCGTATATGCCTGTACATAATTACATATCAATGTACCAATATCCATAATAACATGATGGGGTTGAATTTATGAAAGCGCATAGTAGCAAAAAACTATAGAAAAAATGAAACCCAAGAATAAGTATAATTTTTAATTACTATTCGGGCTGAAAATGTTAATCGAACGTTTAAAATCGTCAAAACGGTTTACCGTGCGGCGCCAGGTTTAATGAAAAAGCCCGGTGTTCATTTAGCAGAACTCACCTTTTCGCGTTTTTTCTACCTATATTTCATACACACGAACAATTAACACGAAGAATTTAAACGTGAAAAAAAATGTCGAAAAAAATGCCCTACAATAAAAGAAATTAATAGGATAGGGTTGATAATCGAATTCGATGTCTATTTTATTATTTTTTGCAGGCTTATCACGCAGTCAGTTCCCAACATGGTACGCTTTAACACCTAAACATGAAACAATAAGATTGTTCTTAACTTCCCCATACCGGGGGTCATTTGTTATTATTCTATGGTTTGGCCTTTCGTATTGTACTCGCATCCTGTGCAGAAAAAAAAAATATTTTTTACTAAACCATCGCTTCAATACAGATGTGTTAGCCGATATTCGTGTCAACCATTCGGACAACTTTTTATAAACGTGGGGATTTCTTAAGCGCAATTTTTTTTCTCGCTACCCTACACACAATTTTTTTCATACGTGAAATGCAAAATAGTTTTTTTCCACGTAATTGTCAATTCGTTCGTGATATTTTTTAAACATATACTGACGGTGGCTTTTCTCATTTTTTTTTTGCTCTGTCAGGGTAGTAGATGGCTGGGTCTTTTGTGAGCAGTTTTTTTTAAATTGTTTTTTTAGTGTAGTTTTTTACGCGATGTGTTTTTTATCCCTGCGAGTATATTTAATCAAAGTTTAGCATACAAGTAGTTATTTGATATATCGTATTACTTGCAAATGCTACTGCATTCACAACGTAATTTTTGATGCGATTGCTTCCCTTTTTTTAATCATTACATATGTGTATTGAAAAAAAAAGTGGAAAGGAAAAAAGTTCAAACTTCACTTCTAGAAAGAACGCCTCGTGTTATTCTGTTGTTTGTTTGACAATTCGTTGCTGATAACTCGAGGGTTGTTCTGCGCCTTGGAAATCGCACATGCAACCAGAACAGATAGGTACTCGTATTCGGGGATCATTCGATGCCGATTAAGTTCAAGTGTCACTACAAATTTTTTTCATACCTACATTATTGAAAATAGACTTTTTTGAAGTTCAAAACAACTGTCATCATATTTTAATATTTTTACGATTAACTTGAAACCCCAACAAAAGTTTGCCTAAAATTTCTTCATAATTTTTGAGTTTTTTGCTGCAAAGCACCAAAAATGTATAACGTGAAGTTCAAAAATGATGTCGTCTTCAATGTTTCTCTTCGCGAACAATTAATCATGAATTATTTTATGGCCTTTTTTTCTCAACTCCGGATGTTTGAATTACCTATACCTATGTTTAGTAGGTATACATACAATAGGTATACAAACCCGAGAATAATGTGATAAGTACATACAAATGCCTTTAGGATAAATATGAAAAATTTTGCATTTCATTTCTGCCAGGATAGGTAATGAAATTTGTTCTTGCTGCATATACCTGGTCAAATGAACGGAGATTCAGTATTGATAAGTTTGATTTTCATTCAGGTGTAAAAAAAATTATTGACTTTTACTGTAGTATTCCATTATGAATAGCATCACACATTAACGCAGTCTCGATATTTATTTTAAATTGGATGCCCATGCTTGGAACGTTAGAATCCTTAATTTACACCGAGTTCTAAATATACCTACTTAATATGTACCTAAATTTACACAAATATACGAATGCAATTAGTAAAAGCGTGACGATTCGATTTATTAAATTACCTACTGGTTGGAGAATTTTGAAGAAGACATTCGCACTTGGTAAGTATTTTGGAAAAATTTCGAATTAATTGATCTTTTTATGATGGCGTTGTACAATGTACATAGTGTGAAACTGTGAGTGAACGTACTCTCTCTCACTCTCTAGCTTTAAGGCATAACTCCATGCGTCCGTGTTGTACTGAAACATATCATTTATCGCTCGTTAAGATTCGTGTCATATACACTACCTACCTACCTATGTACATACTTTATAATGGTATATGATAAAGATTATGCTGACTCAATTTCCTGCAGTCGTCTGTGCGAATATATTTCAGCTGACAAAGGTGATAATGAAAGGCTGCTCGCAGAAAATCACGTTCAACTGACTGCTAGTCTGAATGAAGGTGTTTTCTTTCATCGCGATCGAATTTCGTATTCTTATACGAATTGATAAACGTGCTTTCGACTGGTGGAAAAGAAAATGAAAAGGTGGACATCGCCGAAATAAGAATAAGTAATTTTCGCAAATCCGGATCGCAGTGTGCAAATTTGTGTTTATAGGTAAAAAAAAACAATTCTTTGCTTTCTTTGAATCAATGTAGCTAATTTCAGGCATTCACTGGACCCACGAAAAGCACCCAGGTACTCCCACATTCATTTCCATGCACTGGCCAGCATTTCATTTGCCCTGCCCGAAAAATTTGCTACGCTATGGCCCTGATGCTGCTTTAAAAATCATTTGAATAATTTTGAGGATATAAAATACTTTTACGTTAATAGAACTAGTACCTACCTATACCTACCTACTTATAGTTGAATCTCTTTTCTTCTAATACCAATTATTTTCTTTAATGTTGTAATAACGAGAATATGAATGCACATATCTGATTTATAAAGGTCATATTTACCCAATGATTTATTATAATTAGATCAAAAAGCTGGTAGCATTTCATAGAAATGGTGATTATACGTACATGAGCTGTCTAAATGTCTATAGTCTTAATTACATACTTATTTTCATACGCTGTAGAGATAGACATTATTTTTCAGTTGTAGACTTGTTAAACGTCCTTTTCCAGTTTTTTCATCTTTGAATTCTTGATAAGTTGAGCGAATAAAAATGAAACATTCAGAACAACTCAGAATGGTAAGGTAGAGGAGAATGCTTCGAACAGATGAACACTACGTTTATAGTATCTTGTAATTTTATACAAGGTGTCCGGTGAAATTAATAGGTACCAAACTCCAGCATTTACATAGATCAATTTTAAATTAAAAGCGTGTTCATTTGTCAAATTGTAGAAGTGATGTTAACTGATAAGAAAATATTCTGGATTAATGGTTGAGAGGCGTAATACGTACTTTACCATTCTTTTGTCCGGTATCAAATTTTGAAAGAATTACAGTATCTACGTACATTTTACTTTGAAAAATATATTGCCAGACAAAATATTCTTTTGAATGGTCAACGATCCAATCCACAGTGTTTTGGGAGGAACTTGCAGACCACATGAAAGAATTCCGAATCGCCTGACCTGCCTACCTCAAACATCCTGCAGCATGGATTCTTAAATATAGCTACAGTGGCGGCAGTGTATGATTACAAATCGCGAATAGTTATACTTAGTTTTCATTTCCTATACATATTTGATTTGATGATTCAACGCATACAATATTTGCTTTAACAATTAGATTACTATATTGGTTTACTCGGTATATGTTGTTTAGCAAAACAAAATTGCGATTAACGTCAGCAAAGGTGGCAAAACGTGGTTATATGTAGTTAGATTGTACTCGTATATTCATCGCTGCATGTACGAGCTAGGATCATGTACGTCGACCACGTCTTGGAAAAAAGCGACAACAAGGATTGGTTTGCAATTCGTATGCATTGTACAGTACTACACCTCGTAGGTAGGTAATAGGTATGTCGTATTCGTGTGTACTGTGTATGTCCATGTACTTCATGCATGTTGGCTTGAGGTTCGTCATGGTTGACTAATTGTCATGCCATTTTTAGCTCATCTCGTTTCTCTGTATGCCTTATCGTTTTGTAATTCACAGTCAGTGTAGAACGTTAGTAACAAACGATGGAGGAGAATTTGAATTGCCTGGGTAAATTTACATCCGTATTCTCGAGACGTTTTTATTTAAAGGTTTCGTGACTTTTGAGGGAGAGATCTCGATTGGTATGAAAAATGTGTTGACTGGACAGAAAAATGGGAAGACTATTCAAAAATCACCATCAGATATCAGATACAAGTTTTTGAAAATTCAAGATTTGGTTCATTTTTTTTACCTTTATGAATAAAAATTTGAGTAAATTATTACGAAATTTTTCATTCTCCAATTTATCCATTGATTGAGATGGTTTCAAGCAGTTTTGGTGAAGTAGCCGATTTAGAAGTTCAGTTTTAGAATATTTGATCCCATGAAAACAGCTCAAATAAAAATCAGTGATGTTTTTGGAGAACTGGAAACGAGAATGAGTCAAATAACGAGTTTCTCGGATGCTACACAAGACTGTAATGAAATTTTCAGCCACTGCATTTGACATTCCTTCTTTCTCATTATCATCTGAGTGACTCGACATGAACTAGGTAGTGAGTTGAGTTTTTTGGAATGGTTTACTCATAAGAAGTCGATTTTTAAAAAAAGTTGAGGTTCTAAAAAAAAGTGAAGAGATATAATTGAATCGGTGGGTGCAGAAAGGGGCTAAGTCCATTTTCGCACTTTTCAGGAATAACAAAAAACTGATTTATTTGAAAATCAAAAATTTTTGGTAAACATGCTTAAGGTCATTGAAAGAGGAGCCCAAGACACAATTTTTAGCACTGTCTAGAAAAAAAAATATTCACGTGCGCCGGCGCTGTTGCTGCCTAAACAAATGGGACTTAGACCCTTTCTGCACCCAATCGACAAAATTTCTTTTGAAATTGCTCGGGCACGAATGGGGCTTGATTCTACATCTGAGTACATCATTTAGACTGCTATCTCGTTTAAATTGACCAAAAACCCCTTGAGTTCTAAGACTTTTTGCCGAAGTTGTTAATTTTTTCATCATTTTTCAGTTCAGACTTCAAAGATTAACTTAAATTTCAAAAAATGGTCTTCTCAAAAATGTTAGTTATTTTTCAAGGAATTTAAAAAATTTTACAAAAAAGTCATAAATGCGGATCCGCCCTTTTTCTGCGCCCAAATACCACTTTCCCGTCAGTTTTGCGGAAATCTGACATCACCAGTCCATCCGCCGTACTTTGAAACACCTATATCCGTGAAAAAAAAATTTCCAAAAATGTGACTTGATCCCTTTCTGCACCCACCGATTCAATTGTAGAGTTTAAAATTTTCAATTTATTGAGGCTAAATATTTTTTGCAAGGATCTTCATTTTTGGGATGTTTCCATTGAAAATAATTAAAAAGCTCAAATTTGATTGGTGGCTGATTTTTTTCATTGGGCATCTAAGCCATATTGCATGAATAGGTATACATTCAAAATAGGAATACCTACCCATTATTTTTTAAATTTTATTAAAACGATTTCGGAAAGGATTCTACTCATCTCATGGTATCTCCAGAAGTTCCCAAAGTAGCCATTAGGATCGGGAAAAATGAGGAAGGGGAAGTACAACAGCACCTTCACTTTACTATCTCAACACAATGTATCTCTGAGTCCTGATATAATCACCACGATCACGTTTGTAATGTTAACTCGAGACACCATTTCTTTTTATATGTATAGTGCGATGATCGCATAAAAATTCATTAAGTATTCGACATCCTTATATTTTCTTTAAATTAGCATAAAACATTGTTGACTGTGGAACATGTTTTTATGGGTCGAAAATGTCAGCCATTGTGACGGTTGTGTTGCCAGTTTACTAAATGAATTTATCGATACGTTGAACTGGTTCACCTTAATTTAAAATATAACTACTTTTTTCTTTTTTCAAATTAAATGAACTTTGTTCGTTGTGTTGCTACTTCGCCTACGTGTTATCAGTGGTTCTAAAAAGAAACGATATTCTCATATATTATATTATGTAGGTATCTGCATTCTAAAATAAATAAATAAATAAATAAAACAAACAAACAAAACAGGATGTCAACTTGAACCCCGAACACCAACAATATTACATAGAGGTTGGTTACATTTTGTATTGTGATACCTACTCAATATAATTCTCTTGCAGAAAAAAACAATCTAGTTCGTTTATTTGAGTCCCAACAACAAATTCAACTTCCTAAATTTGTTTCAAATAGATACCTACCAAAGCTTTCGAATTTATTTTTTTCACTCATACGCGAATTTTATTCATTTTCCCCCACCAAGTAGGTAGGTTGGTATATCGTACCGAGTGAATTTTATCTGATACTTTGTTTGACTGATTTATACTTTCAACCCGTGAAATTCATCATAAGAATACTCAAGTGTTTGACCTTCAAAAACACATTCCTCGTCCTATTCATCTATACCTATTAGTCTTTAGGTTTAGATAGAGTAGGTTATTTTTTCCAATTAGATGGGTACCTACCTATGTAAATTGGCGATTCGAGTGTAAATATGATATAAATATCCTCGCAATCATTCACTTTTTATAATTTATTACTCAGGAAGAGAATTGCATGCAGATTATGTAATCGGCTATATGGTACCAGGAAACTCGCGTTTTTAATGGTATTTTTAATTTCCACCTTGACAATTGCAATTTCACAAATATGTTGATATAAATTACAGCTTTTGTACTTTTAAAGAAAATTATTGCGCGATAATTTACACGTTTTTTTGTGATTTTATTACAGTAGGTAGGTCTAGGTAGGTATTTTGCCTCTTTACATACTACTCGCATTAAGTTATCTGCTTGAATGGATTTATTTACATTTTTTTGAATGACCAAGTATGTTAAAATTTTAGTAAAATTGATCGTGTCAGTTTTCACTTGAAAACAATCGCAACGTGAAATGTTACAAAACCAGCGACGATATAAATCAATATTAGGGAACCCATACAAGTACGATGAATTCCTGGAAATCACGACAAATATACTTGTATTCGCATAGAAAACGAGCCAGTTTATTTTTATGAGTAATTTTTACTAAAAGTTGGTGAATTTTATTTGTATGACAATAGAAGGAAGAATTTTCATAACGTTTCCCGCAGAGATCTCACGCACTAAGTGTGTTTTTTGACTAACCCATAGCTCAAAAAACCACTCAAACCTCTTCGAAAAAACATTACGTATACTGTGGAAATTTTAACAACTCGGTTTCATAATTTTGAAAGTTGGCGCACCTGTTCAAATTGTCAGTTCGAAAGCTCAACTATATTTTACCTAAAATTTTACTTTCCACCATGTAGAAAGATCTCCTATAGATTTAATTTTCAAATTGTTTGTTAATTTAGTATTTTAAAAAGAAGAAACTTTTTTGAGGTTTTCATTTCATTGAGAGGTATTTTAGTGAAATTTCAATTTTTCTAAAATATGGTGATTTGCATTGAAGTTCCATTCTTCAGGCTATTAATTATTCTTGGTTCGCAATGGGGTAAAATCACTCTCTGAATATCACAAATCTCTGAATTCAAAATTGCTGCAGACGATTTATTTGTAATATCATTTCATGATATCCTCTGTAAAATCTGATTACTTAATGATCATTTTTCAAAAATATGATCCAGTGGTTCCAAAACGCGAAGAAAAATCACATTTATTCCAAATTTTGGTAAGTATTCCAGCCTATAGGTTACCTCTCTGAATAATTGAAAATTCAAAGAAAAATTCGAGGAAGAAGTGTGCCTAAATACGTTGCTACTTATACCTAAGCTCCTATGGAATTCAATTTAACGGGCATGCCTACATCACGAAAACAAAAATACTTTTGTAGTAGGTACCTCTTACGTGGCGTTAATTTCGGTGAAATATTTCGAGTCATCGAAGAATACCTGCTACATTTAGCAAATTTGGTCATTAAGTTTGAAAACCTGTTTAAGAGATTTCGATAGGTACCTTAAACTACGTCGTCGTCTTGGTAATTGTCCGGATATTATAAAAATACCTGGCAGTAGTGTATCGATAATGGCGCCATCAGCATAATTCAACGAAAAACTTTGACGATGTGAAAAACGTAACGTTTCCACTTCCGTTAGAAAAAAATCAATCTTTCCGTAGGTAGGCAGTAGGCACTGCAGCCAGGTATATAAACCGATTTATTATATATTATCTACTCACTCGAATTTATACGATACTACAAGTGCATTTCAAGCTTAATGAACAGAAAGACCAATAACTACGCTATATGTATGTTAACCTTGTGTATTACTTTTCTTTCTTTCGATTCGATTTTACTCGACATATTCTTATTGTAAATGTATAGCACGCGCTTCAATATCGTATAGCCTTATTTGTCGCGTAATCATGGGCAGAATTAATGTACACTTAGTGTACGTTGAAATGACCAAATGAGGAAGCTTTGTAGGCACAGCGTGGGTAATTGAAAATTTCTTTTTATCGTCAATTCCTGTCGAGCAAAATGATGAGTTCGGTGCTTCTGTATTTTTATGTAATGCACTTTTCTATGTGTATACTCGTACCTACGTAGGTCTAGGTGTAGGTAGGTACTAGGTAGTAGGTAGGCAGGCATTGTGTACGACGAATCGATATCTTCGAACGTATTTTTATTTCATACATCATCACAAGAATATGTAAGTTCCCAACTCTTCAACGTGTATATTCGAATATGGCGCTGAAATATATTTCAAAATGTAAATATTTCAGATCAACTTGAAAAGAAAAATTTTCGAAGCGTGCGGCAGCGAGCACCATGTTTTTTTATGTTTACTCTGCAACGCATATTATTGCTTGGGTAAACATTACAGTGAGCTTCAAACGTTTGCGAAATGACTGAAATGTGAAGACTTGCGAAATATGGAAAAAAAACTATGCAAACAACGTCGTAATAAGTATCATTTTATAACGAGCAAATAGAAAAAAAAAAGTGCTCCGGTTAAATTTTGAAAATGCTTCGTTCGTTCTTTAAAGAAAGGTACCTAATATCGCTCTAAAGGATGGTCGAGGTGGAATTTTTGAGTAAATGTGGATTCGATTTGAATATACCTATATAATAGGTAGGTACCCATTTGCTGAATTGGAGGGAACCGTTTTTTTCATAAAACTAAAAACAAAAATTTGACCGAAAATTGCCACCGTTTTTAACGAACGTGACAGAATTAAAAAGTCGGTAAAAATGCCTCGGAGGATGAAGACCGAAGAGTAGGCTGTTTGATGAATTTTCTGTGGGTACTTTGCTGTTATTAATATTTCTTAAAATACGAATACCAGTACCTGTTTAATATACTCTTGTATATGCCCATATGTATGTAAAGCCTACGCTGTGTAGCTGGTTTTTTTTCCAAACGTGATGTATAGAAAGCAAGAAGCTGGTTTGATTCTTCTTTCCGGCTTCTGATTTTGCTACTGGTTTGTACCTGAAATTATAGCGTTTTTATTACGCATTTTAATTAACGAGCCGTAATATTAGAAGGTGTAAAATGTTTTGTCGATAGGTAGGTATTCTCGTTTCTCGTAAGTAAGGTGAAATCATTCGTTGTGTGATGTAAAAAAAAGTGTGAGATAGAAATTCTTTGTAAAATGTGCATTTTTTATTTTAATTTTTATTAAACCTGTATTCCCAAAATCTAGAAACATTTGAGGTGTTTTGTGGAAACGAATGAGTTTTCAAATGTAACGATTATAATTAGGTCTATGCTGAAGTACCAAAATATTAATGTTCTAGTTTGGTAGGTAGAATACTGGTAGATGAGTAGACACTTACCTATAGAACGAGCAGAAATAGCAGAAATAAAATTTGTAGTAAAACTATTAGCTTCATTTTTTTTTTTTTTTTTTTTTTGAAGCCTTTACCTATGATTTTTTTACCTGAGGTTTCGAATTTTATGATCCAGTGTCTGAGATGAGTCGAAGAACTACTCGAGCCTAACGCCAACCAACAAACAGTGACTTATTAGCAAAAAATTGGAATTAATTTACCAGAATTTATTAGTAACCTTAATTTGTCAAAATTTCCAGTAAAGTCACCGATAATTCCTGATAAATTGTCAAAAATTAAATTACCAGTAGGTAGCTTGCCAAAAATCACCCAAAGACCAAAATTTACCAAATATTACCAGTATTTGCCAAAAAATTAGAAGTAAGTAATTTAGGAACCTACCAAAACTTACCAAAAATTTTTACCAAAAATTGCCGGGAATTTATCAATTAAGAATTAACAGGAATTTAGCATTAAATTACCAGTAATTTACCCAAAAATCATCAGTGATTCACCAAAAAATTTACAGTTATTTACCAAAAGAATTTCCAGTTGCTTAAAAATTACCAACTACATTCACCAAAAAATTACCAGTAGTTTACCTAAAATTACCAATAATTTTGCTAACAAATTTCAAACTATATCCGCGAGAATTACCGTAGATCATTGAAGAATCAGTCAGCAAGATATTAGAAATTGACATCAATGCCAAAAAATGATCATTCGCGATTTGTTGACCTGTAAATAAGATACTTTCGCGGTCATGTTGTTCTTTACTCAACTGGATCTCGATCTTACTTTCTTTAAAAACTATCAAAATATTCATTTTATTGACATTAACCAGTTTTGGAAGAATTTGGATGGTTTATTCAGTCAAGATGTCAGTATCGTTACTCTATCTAAAACGACGTGCAATGGCGCCCGTGAAATTCTATCGTTCGTGGACTAGCTTCTAGTCGAGAATAACTCGTGCGTTACGAAGAATTTAGGCGCACACGATTCGATTTTGATTATTTAAGGTAATAAAAGGAAACGAAGTTGTGTGACTAATTGTAAATGAACCTCGACGTCATTTTTAATCAAGCCATCTTTTCTACTCGTTGCCTTATCGTTGTACAGGTCATTCGTTTCATCAGAAATTATTTATTCACGACTTTTCTATTTAACAGATTCACCTTTGGGTTCATATCTACTTACCACCGGAATCAATTGTTGTAAATGTTGAGTCGCGTGTGGTATACTAGTGTTATACTTACTTAGTTTCAAGTTAGGTTCGTAAACTAAAAGAATTAAGTAACACCTGATACCAAATTATCCAAATAAGTATAGGTCTAGGTACCTATACCTATTTGTTCTGAAAGTTCAAAGTTGTCGTTGAAATTACGATAGGTACCTAGATAAATCCATTTGTACGTGCATTCTTTCTGGGAAATGAAAATTCCTTATACTTAGTGTAAATCCAAACTTTCTGAACTAAGAATTCAACTCTCCACCATAAATAAATAGTAAGTGTATACTTAAATTTTCAAATAAAGGTGGTACCTAATATCCTCTTTTTTGAAAATTTTCGAGTTGACGTTAGAATAAAATTTTTCCAACTGTACCTACATCAATTTCATAAACATCAAGGGCTTGTTTCAAATGCTCAATCAATTACAAGCTGGTGAATTATGATTTCATTCAAATAAGTACGACTGTTCGTATGAAAAAAAGTCCGAACATGAAAATTCTTTGCGGTAGGTAATAACACATTAGCTGCATGAAAAGTGAAGCGCACATCCACATTTGAAGCGTAGCCATCTAAGTGTCTCTAATTAATGCGTCAGTGTTATCCATTTTTGTATGTGCGTTTAGCCAGTCGATGTTTTATATTATATTAAAAACATTAAATAATACAATTGTAATTAGTATTCATCTGATAGTACACCTAAATGAGTTTGTTGGTCTCATGTGAGCCGTTTATATAACGAATTACAGGACTGAATTATGCTTGTCCAGCACGCACCTTTTATAACACGCGAACATGGACCTTTTTATTTAAAAAAAAAAAAGAAAAAGGAAAAAAAACTCGATTACTTTTAAAGTTTTTGTATCCCTGCGTACCTATAGCTCCTTTGTAACTCGTATAGTTCGACCAACTTCTGCGCTTATTATGTGTTTAACTTTTTGATTGATGCTCTAGATTTGAACTTCGTATGTATAGGTTTAATTGCGAGGTGATTTATTTGACATGTTGATAATTGCATATCTAGGCTCTGTATTGTTTTGTGTGTGGTTTCGTAATAAAATGCAAGGTGGCGTTTCTTTGACTATTTTTTTCCATTTTTCTGGGCGCAGTTGTTGTTTGTCATATTACCTACTTGTTTCATTTATTTAAAATATTTGAGTATATCTACCCACGATCTTACCTATATCCATAGTAGGAACTTAAGTAAGTAAGTACTACCCACAAGTGCATAGCTTCAAGGAGGAAAGTCCTCATCACAGCTGTCAACTTGAGGGTTTAGTAGCATTACCTAATATTGAAAGTTTCTGATACTTATTCGTGAAAAAATGTTGAGCATTTTTAACATTTTACAACGTTTCGTAAGTTTTTACGAGCATTATTAGAATAAAGAACAACCAAGCTGAGAAGTTGTGACACCCTGTATGTAATAACAATCAACGAAACGCCATACCTACTTTGAAGATACTCTCTGTGTTTAAGTACCTTGGTTGGTTTGTTGTTCTCCGTTGTCCTCGCCTGCAAAAAAAGCCAGCGGACTTCTTTCATTGAACCTTCTATAATAATAATTTGCTTAATGAATTTGTATAGGTGTATAAGTTACATAAGAAATTCTCGTGTTTGTAGGCTTGACTTGTCCTAAATATTTCACTGGATCGTAAACTAACATTATCTGACATTCGAGAAACGCCTAATATTCTATAAAATTATGATCTTTAAATATCTATTTATAAACTTCATCCGATGTATCGTAGCATATATTAAGATCTATGCATTATTTTTTACCCAAGATAATGAAACGATAAAAAATTTCAAATTCTGTCTTGAGAATACCTACTTACCTGTGTATAGGATTCATGAAGTTTTGTCATGTGGTTTAGTAATTTGAAAAATTTACCAAGTTACATTTAAAAATTTTTTCAATTCTTGTTATTCGTATTTTTATTCTGGTCACAAAGTCGTTGAGATTAATTAAAAGTTATATTAAGAAAATCTTATTGAGGTTTAAAGGTCATATACACATATATTCCTTTTCGATATACTTATTTGATGTTCACCGCATGCTGTAAAGTGGTATTTTCAGTTATGGAGGTTGCACTTATAGTTTTTCTTCATATAGGCTAGAAGAAAAAAAATTACGTACGTGCGCTTGCGTTACTTGCTTGCGTAGAGATAGGCTATACAATATACATGGCTACGTATACGTATTGTATACTTACATGAAAATACCGCGTGCACAATCGTATCATTAATTTGCTCCATCTTGTCTTAATGTCTTACCCAAGCGAGTACATATGAATTTTAGTTTTTGATTTATGCAGCTTTGCAAAAGCCAAATGCTTTATGCGGGTCTTACTCATTTGAACTTGACCATTTATACACCTACTTATAACTTTTAAGATGATGTGTTCTTTGGTTGCATCAATTTCCTGTCTTATGCTCTTGTACTCAATCATATGTATAGGTAGGTCTAGGTATGTTTGTACATTTACCTACAGTACCTACACATTGCATTCTTTGGAGCAGCACAAACCTACGAGTAGGTGTAGGTAGGGGTTGAAGGCATCTAAAATGATAAGTTGTTTTTTTTACAGGGATGTGATGAAGAGAAGAAACATGAAAGCTAAACAATTTTTAAACGCGTACAAACCTATATCAAGAATGCTTCTTATTCCAAGTAAGTGTGCTTAAGCAATTTCAGGTTCAAACAAAGGTAGATCAAAAAAAATTGCAAAAATTCCTGACCAACAACCAAAATTTTTAAAGCCAAAATCCATTATTTCATGCGAATAAAAAACAAAATTTCATGTAAACGAGCTGTATACAGCTAAAATTTGGCATATGTGACCTCCACAAGTCGAAAAACTTTTTTTTTACAGAGAGACAAAAATGAGAAAATAGGTCGACATTTTGAAAATCATTTTTTCGGAGGATTTCGGTTGTTTGACATGTGAACTGTTGTGACAAAACCACAACGCGTAATTTGGCCGAAAAGCGTGTTAAAAGCACATTTAAAGTTGTCGTCTATGGGCTCAAAAAAGGGGCCACAAGTCGCATTCTACACAGGGTGTTCCAGAAATCGTCTGCCAAAATTCAACTGTAGATAGTACTCGTGGAGACGAACAAAAAACGTTATTAGGACTGGTTGCCTATCTTGTGAATTGAAGGAGCCACGTTCTTCCCAAAACTTGAAATTTACTAATTTTGAAATAATCATCAAGAATAAGTAAGGAAATGTTAGAATCATTTAAATGATGCCCACAACCCATATAGTACTCGAGTGGACGAACAAAAAAATAATTATTATGGCAGATTGCCTATCTTCAAAATTGAAGAAGCAAACTTTATTCAAAATTTCCAAATGTATGATCTGTCACGAGAAAACCAGCTTAGTGTCCAAAAAATTGATATCTTTTTTATGGTGGGTATTAGTAGTACTTAGGGTGCTGAATCCGACTGTGGGGGTTGAAACGTTCGCGAACGATTCTTTTGACCCTAAATCTGAGGTCAAATGAATAGAGCAACTACAGTAAAAATTGAATTTTTTTTTTGGATTTTCTTGAAAGGTATGTTTTGGGGAGTCGAAATGTAAATTTTTGCAACAATTGGCCCACATTTGGTGGATTTGTGCCATATTTTGAAATTTGAATTTTGAGTAAGGCTTAAGCTGGAAAAATCAACTCTTTTCACCTTGAACAAATTTGTTAAGAAACGTGATAAATTTAATAATAATAACTTATTCTTCATTAATAATTGAATCGGTGAGAACAGAAAGGGGCTAAGTCCATTTTCGCAGTTTTCAGGAATATGTAACAAAAAACTGATTTATTCGGAAATATAAAATTTTTGGTAAACATGCTTAAGGTCATTGAAAGAGAACCCCAAGACACAATTTTTAGCACAGTTTCGAAAAAAAAAAATATTCACATGCCACGGCGCTGTTGCTGCCTAAACAAATGGGACTTAGACCCTTTCTGCACTCAATCACCAAAATGTTTCTTGAAATCGCTCGGGCACAAATGGGGCTTGATTCTACATCTAAGTACATCACTTAGACTGCTATCTCGTTTAAATTGACCAAAAACCCCTCAAGCTGTAAAACTTTTTGCCGAAGTTGTTAATTTTTTCGTCTTTTTTCAGTACATAGATGATCTTGGATTTCAAAAAATGGTTTTCTCGAAAATGTTTGTTATTTTTCAAGGAATTCAAAAAATTTAACAAAAAAGTCATCAATACAGATCCGTCCTTTTTCTGCGCCCAATTACCACTTTCCAGGCAGTTTTGCGGAAATCTGACATCACCAGTCGATCCGCAGTATTTCAAAACCCACATATCCGTGAAAAAAATTGTGACTTGGTCCCTTTCTGTTCCCACCGATTCAATTACTCAGGTAGTTTTTGCAACATTTTTGGCAAAAAAATCGAAAAAATTGATTTTGGGAAATTTTGATTATTGGACTTAGCAACCTTGAATGTGATGAGTCTGAAAAAAAATATCGGGTTATGTTGGCACTCGTGGGGGCCAAAAGTGGTGCAAGTTTCACGGACCTACAAATTTTAGATCGCCTGATACATAGACTCAAAACTTCAAATGCCATGCCCTTCCTGTAAAATTTACGTTTTGGACACTAGGTTGGTTTTCTCGTGACAGATCAAATTTGAGATGCTTCAAATTCAAATTTTCAAATTGTGTTCGCGCCTTCAATTTTGGAGATGGACAGTTTATTATAATAACATTTTTTGTTCGTCCATTTCATCACTATGGGTTACTGAAGTCGTTTCAATGATGCAAACGTTTTCTTACTACATATCTGTGAATTGAACACAGAACTCGAAAAATGTACTTCCAGCACTTGAAATTTGATTTAATGACGTAGTTTTGTATGCTCTTACGACCCGGCTTTATTTGAATTCAGAATTTTTTCTGTCAGTTCGGGTATCTCTTTCGTTAGTAATATACAAAAAAGGAAGTAGGTGGATAATTTTTCGAAATTTTTAAATCGTAAAAATTGTGACAATTTGAGCGCTCTTTTTTCCTAAATATTTTGTTTTTATTTTAATTCGTTTAATCTTTCCTAATCAACTGCTAACCACAATGATCATCTGCACGGAAAAATTTTGGACATTTGCTTTTCAAGATTGCTATTCTTGAGCTTAAGAATTCTATCCATTTTTTCAGTTTAAATAAGAGTTGTGTAAATTCCAGTAGGTACATATAGGTACATTTACATCGCTGAAGAAATCAAAATATTCTTCGTTTGAAATTCTAGCGATGTAAATGAAAAACTGCTACCTACTATGTCAATTATAAAATTTAAAAAAAAAACATAGGGAACTTTTCATACATAGATGATCAGGTGCATTGCATACCTATAAGCTACGTATTATAGACATGTCTGCATATAGCTGTACGACTTTTTTTTTTTTTTCATACTGTTCACTCAACCGTTAAGATGAAAACTAGGTAATTAAAATCCAGGTTGTCAGAATTCATCGAACTGTTTGCGTGTCACTAAAAACCAAGTGTAATAATACGAATGGAAAGCGCGGAACAAGATGAAAAAAAAATAGCGCGTCAAAACTCGAAACACTTCCCAAAATAAACCACCCAGCTTTCCAGCTACCGTTCGCGTGATTGCATACCTAATGCTTCTTCTAATACTCTGGCCCCGGCGGATACTTTGTTTTTGCCAGTTATTCTCTTACATTAGGTAGATAATGGGTTCCAGACTCGTATGTAGGTATTAAAAAAGGTGCTGTTTCGTTTCATTTGTTTCTAAAATTTTATATGGTGATAAATTTTCTGACAATATCGTCCAAGATTGTTAGTTTTTTTTTTTGGCTTATACAGGGTGCACTTAAACTTATTTCAAATTGATTCATAGATTTCAGCTTGATAAATTAGTACGTATTTCGTTAGAAATTATGATTGTAATTTATGTGAAGATGCTGAAATTCTCGAACCTTGATTTTCTTATTATTTTCATTGCGTATACCGAACAGGTATACCTTTTTATGAAAATGTTATGCCATTTGATTAATTCATGAAGCCAATGCAATGCCATGCAGGGTGTATCTTTTACTCGATTAACTTATCACTTTCTAGTCTTGCGTGACAACGGTTTGTAAATATAGTAAGTGGTGGTATTGCATATGGATAAGTACAGCTACAGGTATAATAAAGAGATACCTACTACATATTAAGTATTCAACTGTATTTCCTTTTCGTATGCACCTAGGTATATTCATTCATAACATCAAGATATTGACTGATCTTTTATCAATAGGTGTATTCTATGCATTGAGGTTTCTTTAATATGTAAAAATATCTAATCTTAAAACGTGTTGAAAAGTGGCATTCACGCTGAACTCTTCCCAAATACATATAGGAATACCTACATTTCAGGGATAATTTTTTTTTAAAGTAAGTAATGAAAACATATTGAAAGTTATCAAATACTTCTACAAACAGAAATTTCAAAAGTAGTGCTGTGAAATGAATAGAAATAATCGACGTAAGTAAGGCTAAAAATCACAAAGCTGAGCTTTTTATTACCTAACTAAAAACGATGATTAAATTAAAAGCTGCGGATTAAATTCTATTTAAAAGCCTCCCACCGTGAAAATATAATCGTCGAGGAAATGCTGGACTAAATAATCAGATAGCAACGTCTTAATCTGTTAAATCAGAAAATTATACACCTGGTTCGTACTTAATGGTCCTTGACTGGAACGGATAACTTTTAACAATGACCAGTGTTTATACTTTTTTCAACAGGTGGTTGTATACCAGACTAGTACCTCCACCGAATTAGAAACATTAGACTGAGCATTTAACACTGCAGCTATCTCACTTACCTACCTAAATTATTCCCATTAATTACGAACACCTCTAAGATTAAATATATCATGACTCATTTGTCTGGTGGTTTCAAGTAGGTAGGTGAGTACTAGATAAGTGAGTACTGATGAGTGGAGGATTCTTTTGTAGCAATCAAATTGTAATCAATCACACGGTAAAAATTGAACGGAGAAAGAAAATTGTTTTCAAACTTGCTCCCAAGTTTTAACTGTTTTAAGTGTACTTAGGTATGTAAACTCTGCGCACAGAATGCTCAAAAATGTCGAATACTCCGAACAATTTTTATGTCTCAAAAATGTAAGTTGGTTACAATGAACAGCACTAACAGCAGTAATGATGAGTCGGGATTGGCGTGGTAACATGTCTGATGTTATTGTACCAATCATATCTAAGTGTCAATTCCACGCTGCAAACTAAAATTTTTTAACAGAAAACTGGCTGTGGGTTGCTCATATATTTCTGAGCATGCTGTACACACCAAATCGTGCATATATTTTGATGTCAACGTTTTTTTTTTGTTTTTTTTTTGCTCAAAAAGGTTATGAGGATAATAAACTTTGCGAATATCTGAGTATAAAAAAATTTAAAACACTAATAAATCACTCAAATTTTCAACAGTATACGTTTACCTACCCAGCTCGGTTGAATATGAAATAAAAATGATACAAGCGAGTACGTAAATGTGCATATCTACGTGCTGTATACGTGAGTTAAAATAATTTATAGGTTATTATCCGCACTTAATAAAATTACCAGTGCAAAAATGCCGAGATAATATAGCAATTATCAAAAATTCGTCGCGTAATGAGTATTATTACGTGGATGAAAAAAAACGAAATTTCCTGAAAATTCCCACGAATACAGGAGACACTTTCATATCATTACATAATTGCACTTTTACCAATGCGCAACTGCGCAAGCATAAGAATGTTTCAAGATTGACAATGCAAAACGAAAGTAGGTAGGTATTAAAATGAACGTAGGTAAGGAAGATATATATGCATATTTTAAAAATGAAAATAAAAAAAAACTACGTGTGTAAGTAAGTACGTACTTAAATCAACAAATTTTCCACCAATTTTTGATTAATGACACATCATAATGTGCTTGAAATATCGATAATTTAAAATGAGAACATAAGTTATCGAAATTTTAAAACTAGAACTCGAATTAACGGTGTTGTAATTAGCACACGCAATTAGACAAGCATCAATACCAAATAATAAAAGCCATGTTTTTTTTTGTTTTTTAATTTTTTAATAATACCTACACTACTTTGTAAATATCAAGGATCTACCTGCTTCGACACGATAAGCATCGATTATTCCAATTCGGGCAGTTATTTTTAATAAGTATGTACTTTTTCAAATACCTACATATAAATTCAATATTTTCGTTTCAGGAAAATTGAATGTGTGAATTTTGACAACTTTTCACTGCAGGAGAGGAAACAGTGAATTATTTTACGAAAGTATTCATATTCTTATTCCTTTCAAACTGGTTACCCTGCTTTTTCAGCGTTACGGTTATACAAAGCCCTGCCTTTGGCTAGAACGGTCAAATTCTCGCTTTCTGCCAAAAATAGCAAAAAGTCTCGGCTATTTGTCAAAATTGCTAAAAAAGCGTCGTTTCTTACCAAAAATTGCTAAAAATTGTTGCTTGTTTGTAAAAATTTCCAAATATCTCACCATTTTTTTTCAAACATTGCACAAAAATTTCGTTTTTACCGACTCGAGTGCTGTACTATTTGTTTAGTGAAAGTCTGGCCGGAGAGTGACTTTTTCTCACGTTTTGCCTAAAATTATCAGAAAGCCTTGCCTTTTTGCTGAATTGCCAAAGTCTCACTTTTTGTCAACATTATCCAAAAAAAGTAATTTTTTTACCAAAAAGTTTCAAAAAAGTATCACTATTTTTCCAGTAGGTAATTTCCGAAAAGTCTTTTTTTCTTTTTGCCAAAAATTGACAAGAATTCTCGCTTTTTACCTACCAAAGTACCTAAAAGTGCCACAAATATAGTCGAAAAATTTCGATTTTTTTGCTGAAAATTGCTAAAAAGTCTCGCTCGTCTTTTGCTAAAAATTGTCTTTTTTTAAAACAAATATTTCAAAATTGTTAAAATCTTGCATTTTCACCTGAAATTGCTAAAAATTTGCAGCTGTTATATCAGAAATTGCCCAAAAGTCTGGAAGTTACTTTTTTTTTTAAATAAAAAAATTGAGTACGAGCCCTGCTAGATCGATAGAGCATGCAAAAATATATCACCAGCCAAAAGTTCAGGAATTGAGGTGCATTGTGCATTTTCGATTTTTCATGAACTTTTAAAAATCAAATGAGCCAAAAATGAGGGAAAAATCAAAATTTCACTTAATTGGCCTGGAAAGCTGATGGTGATCCTATTTTAACCCCTCCCTCCCTCCCTCCAATCGATTGAAAGCGATTTCGAATCGTTTTGAGAAATTCTGGAGACTCCAAAAGTGAGGAAAGATAAAATTCACTCTATACCTTAATATCAACATGCTGAGTCGATTGCTGCTGTATTCAAGCCGTTCTGGAGCCTTTATGTTTCAATGTACATACCTACCAACCAATTTTTATTCATGCTGTCGATAGGTTAAGTAGTAATTGTGTCAGTGTGTCACATGACAGTAAAACTTTTACTAGTAATCGTGCTTTGAGCCTTAAAAAACCTATAAAAAATACCACTCTCCGGTAAAGGAAAACACTAAATTGAAGATCTATGTTACATTGTGCAAAACAAAATATTTTATTATATTCGTGTAATTTACTGGAAATTAATAAAGTTTAAAGTTTTATAGCGTTTGTAAACAACCATGTTATAAATAATACTCGTCCCAGGGTGGATATATTTATGGGCGTTCGAATTAAAGAGAGAAAAAAACCATTATCAATATCAAAGCATTGAACGGTGGGCGAAAGCTGCACCAAGTCTATAAATTTTCACCTATGCATGTATTCTAGATTGTAGGAGTGTTTTAGTGAGCAGTGTAATTCGGGTTATTCTTCCATGCCTATATTTATTCATTTAATGTGTCCAAAAATACTGTAGAAGAATATACTGATGTGATATTTATTATCTATTCGCATTATCGTTTTAATCTTATCACAAAATTTGTGAACCATGTGGGCGATATGATACCTACTTCCAGCAGTTCCAGTATTAGTCCACACGCCAAATCGGAAAAGTGGTCAACTTGCAGACTTGCAGGCTTCAAGAATGTGAAATTCAGACATTTTTGTTCATAAGTATACCTACGTACCTCTACTTTTCCCTTGTGAAATAATGAGCCAGAAAAAGAGCATCGAAGAATTGAACTTGGAGCCGACTTACTTATCTATCTTCTTACGAATATACTTTGCCTGCTGATATTTCGAGTTGGTCCAACGAATGGTTAATTGAAAATGCATTTTTCTCGCATTTAAACATATTTTCGACTAGTTTTCAAGTTTTCAAGGCATCTTCATCTTCATGGTGGACGAAAATAGATAAATACTTATTGAAAGAAAAAAAAACAAAAATGTAAATCGATTTACTTTTTTCCCATTTTATGAAACCGGTTTATCTATACACTATCTTAGAACTGGTTTCTAAAATTTTTAAGGTTCACATGGCCGCCTATCAATAATGGTAATTGTAACATTTATTTTAATATTCGCCGTTCAAGTACCTACTCCTATTATTCAACGTGTTACATTCATTAACATCACGATGTTATGTATATTTTTTGACAACATGGAAACGAGCTAGCATAATTTTATGGAAAAAATAAGAGAAAAAGAACTAAAACCTGATTCAGATTTAGTGATTTTATAGAGATGAAAAATGAAAAGGGTTTTCTTCTTGTCGGTTTAATTTTTTTAAATTATCAACTATATATTCGGCGAAACGACATTTAGGGGTTCCAAAATTTATTTTTATTTTATAAATTCTAAAGAAATATCTATTTGAATACGTAGAATGATATGGTCTCGGTCTACCTATGCGAATAAAAATGTTTGCTCAGGTATTTAGTCGAAGTATAGGTACTTTAAGAAGCTGGTTTAGTTGGCGCAAAGTGCACCTTGTGTTGTGAGTTGTGGTGGAATAATGTGGTACCTGTGAATATTAATATGAAGACACACCCTAACACACCTTTTTTCTTTTCTTATTTCAATGGCCAGGAGGGCGAAGATTTTTAATAGATAAAAAACAAAAAAATAAAAAAATTTGCTCTTGGTACGAGTTCTAATTAACTAGCAAATAGCGCCACTGTGTGTACGAAAATACCATCGGACAGATAGGTAGGCATGCTATTTTCATTACTTCAGGTATTGAATTCAAGATAGGCAGGAGTAGTTTAAGTACATGGGCTGTGTAGGTCTTTGACGTGAACGTTATGTATTCGTTATTAAAGCGATCACGTTTTGGTGATTTATTATTTACTTACAAATGAAACCGAGTTTTGATTTATTTAATTACCGCGCACCGAGTCTGATGAAGAAGTCAAAAAAAGCACGTTCATCAATTTATCGATTTGAATGGTATTTTGCGCTTTGATGGGCCAATGTAGCTGTAAGCAAGGTAGGTATATATTCGGAGCGAGTTTTTATATTCTCAACGCAATGTAACTGCAACTGGATTTTACTGCATGTGGTATACCTATACAAAATTACAATTATCATTACGATAACGCTGTATGTATTTGAAATAGCACAACAGTGATCACAAGCCAAGTATGAAAAAGGATATTGAAGATACACGTGCTTCGTGTTGCAAATGGCTTTCGTTATGTACGAGTATTTGTATATCTTACTTTATACCTTACCTAAGCTGCATACATCGTGTTTAAAATGCGTATACAATTTTCGAGGATGTCAACTTCATTTGCGGCATGCTAAGAGATGAATACCTAGCATTCGTGTTTTAAGGATAAAGGAAGTGACATGATAGTAATGGGTACCTAGTTGGTTTTATGATTAGAAATGCCACCTTAGAGAAATCCGATTAGAACAGGTATGGGTACTGCGATGTTGTAATCATAGTACCTACCATTGAGGCTAACATTCTTTAATCTGATAGTAGTGATAGTGAGCTAGGTACCAACAGATTTTTAGTAAAGCAGAATATTTCTGAACCTACTTTTTCAAAAGAAACAGCATTTTATACATATACCTATTAGATATACCTAGGTAAGTATCTAGTAGAAAGAGGAAATCGTACTCATTAAAAATTTCAGGCATGTAAAAGTCCATCCTTATGATCCAATATTGATCTAGGTACGGTATATTTAGGAGAAAAGGAGAGAAATAAAGGTTGCTGATTGAAATGAAATATGTTCAGGAGATAAGACACGTTGAGTTGAAAGTGTACCATGAAAAATTTGAGGCTCTTGAGCCATCAAAGAGTGAGGAGTGGAGCTAAAAGTCCCCAAACTCGTGTAATTTTCGAGAAAACCTCGTTTTTTTGCAATTTCACCCCACATAAATTTATGGTTGGAAATAACACACTTCCTAAAAAGAACAGGATGTATTTCAAGTTTTTGCACCATTCTAACGTAAATACGTGGGGATCCAAATCAGCGACCATTTTTTAGGATGCGAATTGTAAAGCAAGGTTGAAAAGTTGCGGATCGCGAAAATAAAAATTTCCCTGCGTTTTGGTGCAATTTTCATGACATTAAAAACCACTTTTTTTGGAGGAGTGAGAGGAGGTACTCAATTATTTTTTTTGTCTTCATTCTATTTACTGGCCTTGTCGCCTATGCTTTTTCAACGATTTGATTTTTATAAAATTCGAGTCGTTATTTTTTTCTCAATTGTTGATAGGAAAATTTAATGAATATTTTTCTGAACCACGAAGCAGAGCACCTGTCTATGTACGTGTCGAGTAGGTACACTACGTAGTACACAATATGCTATTAGACTAGTCAAGATTACAGTGATTCAATCGAAATAATTCGAATCTCGTGTACGTCTTATAGTATCTTTATCAGCTGAAAATCCTGAGGCGAACAAGTGTGTTTCTAACCTGTTTTCTTAACGTTACCATGTTCGAACCCCTATCTGAATTTTATTATAAGGTTAGTCTAGACATTGATGCTGGAATCCTTTTTTCGTTTCAAGATTACCTATGTTTGTATCTCTTCTAGCGGCTGGGGAAGTATAAGCATGTAATGTATGTTAGAGTAAATGCACACCTCTATATCTATTGTATGCTTGGTATACCTATGAACCGACACACATGCGTAAGCATTAGTGCATTCATACGTATTTTGGAGTAAATTATGTGATATCTAGCTATAGTAACTACGTAATCCTCACAGGATCTTTGAAAATATCTAGTAGGTATCTATCTCTCGTTTCCTCTCTTTGCATACATTAATTATTTTGAACGAGTAATAAGGTAAACAGGCATCACCCATTCTATCTCAATGAATCAACAATTATACATTTATATCAGGCAACGCATGATTTTTCAGAGTCAATTTCAGTTTTCTGATGAATCTGAAATTTTTGAAGAATGACAAATATCAATTTGAACTAGCAGAAATTTTTTCTAATAATATGTATTTGTGGCTGAATGATTGTTAGAAGGATCACTAAAACCATTTTTTTTGTGAGCTATATCTACAGGGTGTTCCAGGGTAGGAGTAAAAAATTTTTCCTAGTAATTATGCAACTGATACCGAGTTCTTGTAGACATCCTCCTGTGACTCGGAAGTTAGGCAAACATCTCTACATAGACTCAATATTGCTTGCACAGTTACAAGGCAAAATTCCCAACTTCTATCATGGATGAACACTCTATACCTATACCTATAGGTCCTGTGTTCTGAATCTATATATATTACAAAAATTTTTTTAGGCTCTTTTGATATTTTTCAATCAGTGCCTAAAATTTTCTGTTGGTTAAAACACTTTCCTGTTTCCTTATCTTATCTGACAAAATTTTGAAATTTTGGAGTGTAAGTTTGTGCAAGATTTCAAAATTGGTCTCTCTCTTCTCGTTAATTGAAATTACATTTAGCTATCAAGTTTACCTACTCGGAGACAGTTTTTGATACGCCGGATGCCTCCTACCAAGTCTGCATAAAAGTACATTTCATTTGTGTGTTGAACATATTGCCTACTCTTTCATTTTAAGGGGTAAAAATAATTAAAAATCGATCATGCAAAATCTGAGAGTTTTTGCCACGAGAGTAGAATTTAAAAAGTTATTAAATCTTGAATTCAAGTGGATTGATAATTCTTTAGCTTTTTTTTTAGCAGCTCACTACCTTACTTATCGATTTTCTTGATCATTCCTAAAATTACAAGAAGTAAGTATTGTGCTAAAAATCTATTTGAAACTCCTTCAATTTATGAGTTGAAGCAAAAAATCATTTAATCAAAATTTTCAAGTTTTTAAGTAGACTTACTCACTCCTCTGATCAAAAATGTTATTTAAACTTTTTTCACTTTTAATGACATTAGTCTCTTGACTTTTCAATGAGTATAGGCAACTTATTCATCTGAAGTCTTTTTTTTAATGGTACATGCAAATCTTCAATTCGGTTACTCGCTTTCAGGACACCTTGTGTATTGGGTACGTGGTACATGTTCTGGCGAACGTTTAATTTATTTATTAGGGAGATAATAAAAAAACATTGAAGAAGCAGTGGAAATGTTTGCACTTACCTATTTATAAGAGAAACATATCTCGTGTTTCTAAAAGGTGTAAATTGTTGATAATGGTCTTTACATACATATCGTGTACTTACATACGATAGTCACTCATCTCCTTTGGTCCAGTGTCTCAAATGGTCTTCGCGAATAGATAGGTTAGACATACATAGTATGAGTAAATATATATTGAAATTACATATAAGTATAACTTTGCGAGGAAGTTATTTTCAACCATGACAGCTATCAATTCAGCTTATGGAAGTACACATGCTTACATGCTACATATAGGTATGGTACCCTACCTTTGAAGCCATATTCTAGATAATATACCGCGAGTACGTACAGCGCAGCAGTAAAAAAAACCACACGGTAAATACATTCATAAATGAAAAGTTTCATTTCCATTAGCAAACACATCCCTATAACCGAGTTGACGAGTACATAATCGTTTATATTATGATAATAATTTGTGTGTTGGAGAATAGTACGAGTATACATAAATGTAAATGTACTATACGAACGTACTGCGAGCGTGTATACATTATGGTAGTAGTATAACTGAAAGTAAACGAGAATTTAGCGATTTACTAGTAAAAAATTGTAAGTATTTATTCAGGTGCATTAATGTGATAGCGTACTTTAGTGTTAATGAACTCGCTTACTTGTCAATTTTCCTGTTTACTTAAACATAAATCAGTCAATTTTCAACCTAAAAGGTATTATGTATAGGTGTCGCTGTCTGTAGGTAAATTAAATACGCTAATACTTACTTCACCTATACCTATGTCCTATACCTACCTAGTCGAGTGTGTATCGCATTTTCCAAGTTCACTGGTCTTTAAAAAACTAGTATTACATGTTTTTGGCGGGCTATGTCTATGCTTTAATATGCTGATGTATTTTAAAAAGGCGCCGATGTCGTTTCAAAGTGTATGAGGTTTTCATATTCGGTACCTATCTCGTAATACTGTGAACTTTGGTATAGATCGAGCTATCTGGAGCGAAGAAGTACGTTACGTACCTACATAGATAAAGCAAAAATTAATTTAATTGCGTTTTAAAAAATATATTTTCTATACAATAAATTGATACATTTTTTTCCAAAAAACTATTTATATTTCTCGTAATACGCAAAATCAAGTTTAATCTTGGTAACTGAATCGATCGCACCTAGCCTATAGGAAGAAATGCAAGAGAAAAAGCATACTTACCTCGTATAGTCGAATATTTGAATTTTTCCATCTACGCGAATTCTAAAAAGGGGTTAAAGAAGGTGAGTTTTTTTTTCTTCCTCGAAACAAAGGGATTTTATAAGTGTATTGCATTGTTTGAAATATGAAGGGTATCAACCCTTTGAGTACATCAGACAACAATCTCTTGGAGAAGGCTTTTATTCTTTTGCATTTTTCTCGTATTTTCCATATTTTTTTCGTGTTCTTGTGTGACGTGTATATTTTTTTGCGCGTGAGGCATTGTTACGTTATGCTGGAAAGGAAATAAGTATAGATATTTTCTGGAGTAGTAGTAAATTACAGAATTCTTCCATGTTCAAGATATACTAAGTAGGTATTCTCGAAGGGTAGCTTAGCTACACTAATTGAAAGTGTATTTGAATATTTTCTGTACTCTATATTTTGTAGTTATCGTGTGCATGTGATATGTGTACGAGTATATTATGTACACTCCACAAAGACATCAACTTTGACAACTGACGAAGCGTAAAATCATTACACCCTATGGCGCGAATATAGTCTTACCCAAAATTCAATCAGGATCAGGTTTCATGTTATTTTAGATCGTATTTCTGGGGGACGTGGACAAAAGTTCCAAAAATGCGAGTATCATTTCGAATGCATGCGAAAATTTACTTACTTATTTTTTTCAGAAGAATCTATATTATTTATTTGTACTATGCCTGCAGGTGTGTTCTGTAATTTCTATTCAATTGTTTTTATTAGCGACCTTTACATAGTTTCTTTTCACTATATACCTCTTGTACTTGTATAGGGCTTAGAGAGTTTTAAAATCGTCAAGCCTCCAAATGTTAAATTAGGTAGGCATTTGGACATTTCACGAATGTCTTCATATGAGAAAAGTTTTCTGTTCTTCATACCCATTGATTCTGAACATTTATAATGATGCACTTTATTTTTATTTCCCCCGAAGAAAAAGCTATTCATTCAATGAATTTCTCCTCATTTGCTGGTTGAACCTTTACATTCTTTTATTATAATAACGAATAAGAAAAATTATCCGATGCTTTTTTTTTGTACGGTCGATTATTTCAACGCGAACTGAACCCTGCTCGGAAAATATACATAATCTCTGGAAAAAAAATTACACTTCATTTGGAAGTAATTTTCTTGTCGATAAATATTCTATGTAAGAGTGTATAACTGTGTATCGAAAGAGTAAGTTCAAATTAAACGTTGTTAACGTTAATAAAAAGAAACGCTTTATTTAAATAATAGTAAAATAGGATGAACGTAACGAGGAAACAGATACCCGCATAAAATTACCCACATCCGACGCTAGATAGAGTTCTCGGACCTCTATTAAATTTATTGCCCTCTCCGAATGTAACGAATGTGGAGGGGAAAGGAAGAGTGAGCGTTGTGGCTTTAGATTGTTAACGTTTAGTGAACTTTGGCCTCTCAATTCAACTTTTATTACAGTTAATGGATATTTAACGTTTTTCTTCGACGTAATGTGTGCGTATGTCATTACTTCATTTGGCCGTTTTTCTGCACATATTTGCTATCTATGTATTTTATGAAAAGCATTAATTATTGTTTATTGTAATGGGCAAGTTGCTGATTTTTTTTCGCCTTTGCAAAATTTCCTCACTTATTGAGAAGGTATACGAATGATCAATGAATAAATATTGATCGTATCAGGATGTGAATTATATTTTGCAAACGATTTTACTCTGCTTTGTACTAACCTACATTAACTATAAGTATTTCTTTCTGATTTCATACTTAACGATTTCTGATGACTGATTTTTTTTCTCTTAACCTTAAGTTCTTTTGTTCTCTTATCATGTTTAAGTAGATAGGTATATTCGTATTTATTATAGTAATTAGGGAAATTTTCAAATAAGTAAGTGATGGATGTGTAAGAATATACCTACGTATATCGATATTTATCGACCTGACCTTTGATTTTTCTCTTTCATTTGTTCTTTCAAAATCTATTTGCGTCCAAAAGCATGATAAACAATATCAATATACCTAGTATAAGTAGATAAATTACTTTTTGATATTTTCGTATATTATTTCCCATTTGAAATGGGCAAGTTACCACTGGTTGTTGGGAAACTACATCGCTTTACGATCCGTTAGCATCTAACAGAACCTACTTATACATTTGTAGTCAGGTCAAAAGGTATGCGTACCATTCTATGTATTTTCTGATTACCTGTATAACGCAAGTTAAACCATTTCTGCGTATTAATTTGTTGAAAGAGGCGTTATTTTTCCAAATGTCAGTGTATGTCACCTTTGACCCTTTCTTCGTTTATTATTATTATCTATTTTTTATTTATTGGTTTATCTACATTAGGTACTTACATACGTGGAAATATTGGATGGTGTGTTTACTTTAGAAATGTATTTTTAATTATTTTCGCGTTTGATTAATTTTTCGAACGAGAATAATTATGGATGTAGTACCTACTTAGACCTACCTACTTCCTATTTGCTTACTGCAGTAATTCAAAAGACTTTCGAGTTGTGTTATTTATTAGGTATATTTGTTTGCAATGAAATTATCTAGATAGGTACGCCGTTTTGAATTTTGATTTATACCTATGCGCTAAAAAATGAATTGTGATTTCGTATGGGCAAATCAAAGATTTCAATACCTAGTTGGAAAATGAGAAACTAGTCGTAAAGGCTTGTTGATGGACATAGAAGTTCAAAAATTGTGTCTGTTAAAAAAAATTTGAAAGTGTACATTCTATTTCTGGAAGTACATTAGGTACTTATGTACATATATTGTATTTGAAAATGACAAATGACATAAACATAGGTACATATCTCTGTAAGTACAGCTTTTTTCAGAACCTTACATTAGAGCTATGAGTTCTAATTTGATTTACAAATTTAAACATTCAGTAAAAAAAAAACAACTTTGAATTTTTTATCACAAGCTAAAATTGCTGATGGTCAAGTGCATTTTTCAATTTTTTTATGGTCAAGTTTGGCCTAAAAATGTGAAAAAATCAAAAATATCGATTGAAAACAATTTTGAACCATATTGAGTACCTGGTTCTGGAACGTCCAGCAGATTTTTGGAAATTGAAATTTCTGCATAATTTTACACACGAAAGTGCAAAAGTTAAAAATTCACTTTACACCCTAATTTCAACATGCTGAGTCGATTGGAGATATGTTTCAAGCCGTTTTGGAGCCTTTAGCCATATTTTAGATAATATTTTTTGGTCAAAATTTCCCGAAACTCTTGATTTTTTGTTTCTAAAAAATCATATTTTTCACCAAAATTACCCATCAATCTCATTCTTTTTGCCAAAATTTCAAAAAATTCAATTTTTTAAATTAAAAAATGCAAAAAGAATCACTTTTTGCCAAAATTCCAAAAAGACCTATTTTCAAAATTGCAAGAAAGATCTTTTTTTTTTAATGGTTTAAATGTTTTGTTTTATTATCTATGTAGATGTAGGTACCAATAATAAAATTGCAAAAAGTACTCACATTTAGAAATTCGATTGTACATATTTTTCATATTTTTCTAGCGGTTTCCTGATCAAAAATTTGATAAATTACATCCATTTACGGTTCTGAACACATAAAAAGAATCCGATGGGCTCCTGAGCATTGAAGGATTCACTTTTCATAGAAGATGATCCAACGTCTCCCTATTTTGATAAAATATAGCCATACAGCCTCCTAAAAAATGGTTCGTGCTCGGTCGAGTTCCGTAATTTACCCGTACTTACGGTTTTATAATTTCGTTCATTATGATAAGGAGCCAATTATGCAACTTATGCTACATTCCTCTTTAGCATAGGTAGGTATCGTGCGTAGGAGCTATACATATTATGTAGACGTGTGGTGCAGTATGTAAGATGGAAAGCAAACCTTACAAAGTTACAAAATGTATGTACTTACAATATTTCAAAATGTAACTTACCACCAATTTTACCTTGAAAATAAAGGTAACCATCGGTATCGGTACATCCTTTGGGATAAAAATAAAACGCCCAATTTTATGTGCAGTAATTTTTTAATTTCAGCAACGTTAAAAAGTGTACGATACAGCTACAGCGGATTTATCATGTGGGTAATGCATCATTATTGGCTGCAGTGTAATTGTGTACACAACAAGGTGTCTATATTATATACGAGGTAATAATAATCTACCGCATGCGTACACACTTTAGGTATTGAGTTACCTACTGCCTAGCTAGGTATGTATTAGGTACACATAAAACAAGAAAAAATTTTCACCAATTCAAGTACGTGTTACTTTTTTGGCGCACAATGGCTTTGTGTACGAAAGCCATTAATCAGGTAAAGGGGTTCTTTTCTAAGGTAATAACAAAAGAAACAGTTTAGACACTATTGAATGATCAGAAAATGATAGTTCGATCGTATTAAATGTGTAAGCGTTCGGTTTTAATACGATATCCTTTCGTCTTTTTTTTTCGATTCATATAACCTAAGGATAAAAGTGTACGTAAGCATTGTCAGGGATTACCAAAATGAATACAATACCGCAACAAGTACACGTATAGCTAAATAGGTACTAGGTAGGTCTTGGTAGGTCTAGGTAGCAAAGATGATAACTCTATAAGCCTATAACAATGAAGATCAGATAAATGCAATTTGTCGGCATTATGGTGTTTTTGTAAAGTCGTCGCCGTTTAATCTGATTGCCTAGTGTGATAAAAATGCTTTCGGGGTTTTCATCTTATACTAAAAGTAATCTCAACAACACGAATCTGTGCAGATGAACCTGTTTCAGTTTCAGTCTTTATACCTATAGTCGTAAAATGTTAGCATTTGTAAAAGAGCGAAGTTTCAAAATTTGCACATTGCTTTGCTTGGGTACTTGCATGTAATTTAGTGGTACAGGAGACGTAGGTACCTAATCGAAGATTAAAGTTTATAAATTTAATATCAGGTATGTAATGTGTCGACTGTCGAAATTGCTTATAACCAATTAGTCATCGTCGCATTAAATGGCCCTTTACAAATAACTTATGTCAAAAGCTACGTAATACTTAGACCTACGCGCGACCGCTGCGTAAAATATCCATCAGAGTAAAGATAGCTTACGGTTAGTTGAATATTTGTCATTATTGTATGCAAATTTTCAATGCTATAGATAAGCATTCCCGCATGTATTGCAATATTAAAAATATGCTCAAGTACCTTACCTGTGTTCAAAGAAAGTGTTTCCATTAACCTATTTAAACTTTACAAAACACAAAGCGCATACATACGCATGCATTATCTTCGCTTGTGAGATGATACCGAATAGGTAAATCGTGTTTTATCTGTGTATTATCAACTTGACCCGAGAGCACATAGTGTTCTGCTTGCATTTTTTTTTTTTTTTACCATACATCTTTCTAGATAAAATGTATATTTTGTATCTGCGCAGAGAATTATTTAATTTTCAACTTTGCACTCAACATCCTACATAATATAGAATATATCTAATTTAATTATAGACCAAAAATAACCCCATCCTCATGCAATAAAATCCATCAGGAACGGGGGGGGGGGGATTAAGGATTTTTTCACTTTTAACCATTGAAATCAATGTTTTCGTAAACGCTGGTAAGAAAAGCCCTCAGCCCTGTCGCCCTGTCTGAAAATATTAACATTACAGTATAGCTTACTCTAGAGGGCGCCCTCTACGTGAGTACCCGGTCCGAATTAACCCTCCGAGGTGCTGCTGCATGTAGCGCGAATTTTGAGAATCATTACCCCTGCGTTGGTATAAATAAATTACCGAACAGGTAAGGTCGAATTTCATATTCGACAATGCGGTATTACAAAACGGATATCGTTTATTTGTTTACTGCAATCAGATTGCGGTCTAAAATACCTACCCGAATGCCTTTAACATCAAACGTAATAAATTACATATTTATTTATGAACCATCAAACCCACAATATCAAATACCTAAACCGATTGTTAATTTAATTTTTTTTTCACCTTTTTTCCGGTAACAATTATTCTGATAAGTTATCCAGTAGCTTGTACTTCTACTTACATACAGGTAACGGTAGTACGTATCTATGAGGGGACGAGAAATATTTATCAATATTTTGGAATTCTCCCGTCAATTTCTAGCTACACTGATTTTGACGCATAAATCTGAAGTTATTAATAAACGAGCCTGCGAGTTTGAACAATTAAGTACATACATCTCTCAAACATCATCTTCTAAACAACAGTACAGCGAACGCATAAATTTTTTAAATAATTTTTTGCTTCACTTTTTGGAATAGTTTACTCTAAAATTCTGTTCAAATTGAATAGGTAGTTGATTATTTATTAATTTATTTTATACAAGGTGCCAACTGTTGAAACGTTTGTTGAAAATATTTCAATGATACAACATACAAACTTGAGTAGACGAATAGAAAACAATTATCATGAAAAGTTGCCTATCTTACGAAGTGAAGGAGTTATGTAGGTACTTCTCAAGACTGGTAAACCAATTTTTAAAAATGCACCAAAAATAAAAAAATGTTTGGATCATTTTAATGATTCTCTAACTAGCGGTGGTGAACGCGGAAGTCGTGTCGCGCATGTCGTACAATGTGACAGATTAGACTTTTAACGACAGACGAGGTTTTCCTCGAAATGCACACTTGATAGAAAAACTGTGGAGGTACCTACATGAGACGGTGTCACAGGCATTTTGGTTACCATGAGTTTTTTTTTCAAAAAGAAATCTCAAAAATTTAAACGGTCTAACTCTCGCATTTTGCTAAAATTTGCAAAAAGTCTCGATTTTTGGCAACAAATGTTAAAAACTGTCGTCTCATTGGCGAAAGCCGAAAAATTCCAAAAATCTCGTTTTCTTTTTACGAAAAGTTGTGAAAAAGTCGCGTGTCATAAAGTATCACTTTTTTTATCAATAGTCTGTGAAACAGTCCAGCTTTTTGCCAAAGAAAAAAGTCTGCCTAGTGTATTTTTACCAGAATTTACCAGAATTGCTAGAAAGTCCCGCTTTTTACCTGAATTTGCTAGGTACTGTAACAATTTTCATTTTCTTTCGTAAGTTTCCAAAATCTCACTTTTTTGCCAAAAATTGTTAAAAAGTAGTTTCACGTTCAACCAAAATTACTAATTAGTGAAAAGTCTCGCCACTTATCAAGAGTATCATCGTCTCGTTTTCCTCTAAAAATTTGCTTAAAATTGTTACTTTTTTGAAAAAAGTTCCAAATTTGATTTTTTTTCTCTAGAGAAGTGCTGAAAATTCTCACTTTTGTGTCAAAACGTTGCGAAATAATCTCACTTTTGCCAATAAATTTCAAAAAATTCAGTTTCAATCTCGGATTTTAATTTGAACGCGTAATTTTCTTTATATAAAATAAAATACATTTTTTGATTTTTTCTCCATAAAAATGTTTTTTTAAAAATTTTCAAATTTGAAAAAAAATTGTTTTTTTTGAACTCTTTTGATTAGGTACTAAAGTTTCTTTTTTTTGTTTGTAAAAACTGAGTACAAGCCGACGACAAGTCAGAAAAATGTACTCCTCTGCCTCTGCCTCTCCCATGGTACCCTAGATGGGGGAACAAAAGCTGTTATTATGACAAATTGCCCATTTCAAAATTGAAGGGGAAAACTTAATTCAACATTTCCAGATTGGAATATCCTAAATTTTGTAAATTTCAAATTTTAATTGTTCATTTCTAAGCACAAATGATGCTCTCAGATTGCAATTTAAGACCTTGAAATTCTTTAGAGTGTAATCTTTTCTTGAAACCTTTGGAAACGAAAGTGATAACGTATCTGCTACAGCGCTACACTTGTACTTTTGAACTGCATACCAATTACCAATACAATTTTATACGAATGATGTCAGAGTGATATGAAAAATACGACAAACAGAGTGCACGAATTCTTGACTGAGCGAAGTAAGTAACCTTATACATATGAAAAAATGTGTAAATATTTATCTACCCTTCAAAAATTAAATTACACTTACCTACCTAAGATTATACTGAAGATGGTCACTATATACTCATATTGGGGAATAATTTCGCACATAGATAGGTACAATGTGCAATATGCTTGAGCATTAAGATATAGAAATAGGTTGGGTCTTGCAGAAGTATTTTTACGAGTATTTGTTCCTCCGAAAAATGAGTAGGTAGGTACTTTTTACTCAGCATACCTACACCATTCTCATTTGTACCTATACGTAGGTATAGCAGCGAAAAAATGTGCGACCTTAACTAGGTACATCTAGAATGTAAACTGATGTTATCATTTATGACTTATGTTTTGAGACATTATACTTCCACTTTTTAGTTAGTAGATAGGTATGTAACGATGAAGCATATGCAAATTCCGATGAATTGTAACAAACCGTCATGATGCGTTTCTTACAGTTTTCTAAAGGAATGCATATTCTCGAATATCGAATATGATTATCGCGTATAAACTTATACAAATTTGCATAAATTATAGTCGTTAATGTTTCTTTTTTTTAGCTCGTAACCCTTTTCGGAAATGCAGAGTTATCTTTTCATTTGATCGCAGAAAAATGAGCGCGCGATAGCGTTACGCAAAAAATATATTCGCTGACATATTTCAACGTATTTTAGTTTTCATAGTAGACGTAGAATTTAATTATTCGAACAGAGCACAATTAATTAAATTATAGTCGGGATGCGATATTCGCTGATAATCGCATGTAATAAATGTCTAAATTGAAATGCAATATTACTTATGCACGCGAGGAAGGAGGTAGACCTATTAAATACCAAGCTTGCATTTTTTTCCATTTTTTTTCTAGAAAAAAAAAACTTGCTCATTTGTGCTGTTATTATGTTTACTGCATTGATATGTAGAAGTATTATACTGCGATGCTTAGGTACATTACATATATGTGCACCTATGTACCTAGTCAACTGTTTCTCTCATTACCTACTACATATAATATTATAGCCTGAAGACTCGAAGATTATGTGCATTTGACTATAAAAGTTGAATAGCTATTCCTTTTATCTATTACAATGGAGCCATTTGTAAAATCATAAAAATTCTTTGTGTCAAATCGACTAGGCTACAATGTGGTAGGTACTTACTCGTAGAATTACATAGGTAGTACCTGAAACCCACTAAGATTCAATGATGAGAAAATTATACATAGGTATAAAATCTCTACGCAGAGGGAATGAAGTTGAAAATTTTCAAATTGAGGTAATTTTTCACGCTTTACAACATCCCAGCGTTAAATTTATCGATGCATAGGAAGGTACTCGTACGTATTATCGTATAACGACGAAATTTTACAAATTAACAGTAAAATAGCCGGTAGAAATTTATTCTTGGCTAAATTTCAGGAAAAAACGTGCGTTGCCGACGAAATTGGCCATAAGCGTGGTGTAAAAATAGAACGCTTGTTTATGCTGATAAATGTTTACATTATCGGCCAAAACGTTTGACCCCTTGTTTCAGTGAAAATTTCTCCAAGTTATAAATCGCCTATGTCGTTCAATCCGCCAGCCATCTTTAGCAATTTCGATTTTTGAAGCATCTGGTGTACGCAGTCAATCGCAATAATGCGAATTAGAAAGGAAAAGAAACATTTTATTGGTAACAGTCGACTTGATGGTTTTAATTATTGCGACAGCAAAGGATATGATAGGGTATTGAAGAAGTCGTGAAAGAGATAACCTGATTACCCAGTTGTAATGCAAACTCGTGTAGTGCATTTAGATTGGAATTAATTTTAATGACTCACTAGCTGCCAGTAAGTATATTCGCAATGCACATTGCACACATTGATATAAAATCCTCTTCTTTTGAATTTAAACGTCTTCGAGACAGATGGAGCGATGCTGATAATTTTACTATAAAGAGAATAAATCACTATTGAGTAATTAATTATGCGGATACTTTTAACACTCGAAGCATGCGATTTTTTTATGTTGGTAGGTAAGTATACGATTTGTGGAAGTATACTTATAGGGTAGTAATTACATATGTACGTGGAATTTTTATCGCATTTCTTATTTCAATTCACAAAAATTGGACCTTTTTTGGGAATTTTTTCAGAAAATCTGACTCTTCTAGAAAAATCCAAAAATTTTTTAATGGCATAGAGATGTTAAGGAATTTTACTATATTTTGGTGATTTTTCAGGATTGCGAAACTGCTGCTGAAAATGAATACAAAAACTGAAAATTAAAAAATAAAACCAGAAAGTGAAACTGACATTTTTTTGGTTTTAATTCTTTCTCTTCTGCTCTTAGGTATTTAACATTTCTAGCTTTCTAGTTTGTTTCAAATTCGTTGTTTCCCACCCACGGATTGTATGTACCAAAAATTTTGAAAGGAGCAAACATGTCCCTAATTCAAAAATTTTTGAATACAAAATTCAAGCAAATGCTTCGATTATATTTGCGGTATAATAAGAGTTTTGAAACTGACCGAAGAAAGAGAGAGGGATGAAATCCACCAAGATATTGAAAACCACTACCTACCTATTTTCTTCATTTTCAAAATTTTGCCTCCACATTGATTTTTCTTACAAAAATTTGTTTAATTTTATGATTTTTTGATTCATGATCATGAATTAAAATAAATAAGTATCTAATCTAATTTAGGGCATAGGAGACTTAGAAGGAGCCGGAGAAGGGGTTCAAAATGCTCCCAAATTTTGTCGACGATTTTGAGTACGTCACACTCACTACACGCAATCCTCTTATAGCTATATAGAAGGTTGATCTACATGGCTACAAAAAATGTTTAAAACTGAACCAAGTAATAATTTTTTTAATTTTTAAAAATTTCAAATTCCTTCCCCTCCCTTCTAGCTCTTAATGGGTTCCAAAAGTCAATACTGCGTCCAAATTATACATTTCAATTTTTTAATTTAAAAAAATGTCAAATCTGGAAAATTTTCACCGATATGTTCCGAATGGATGCGTATAAAATATACTCCAATCAAATACTTGGTACTAAAGGTCAAAATTATTCTCTGAAGTTGACGTTTTTTTGTTTTTTTTTTTGATGGTGTTGTATTTTTGATTTTTAGATTATTGTTTTCGTATCTTAGAAGTTTATAGTACGATGCCAAAATGTTCAAAAATTATTAAAATTCAAATATTCAACATTCTCAGAGTTTTTATAGTACCTACCTATATTTAACTCTCCTTCCCTTCAGTAAAAAATTCAAAATCCCTATAAAGATTGATAGGTACCTATATTTGGACCGCCTTTCGAATCTACTTACCTACATGTTAAACTGATAGAAGAGAAAGCCTGCCCCAATTTGTGATCGCGTATAATTGTGAAATTTTCAGATGACATCAGCACATGCGATGTTCGTGATACTTTTTGACAGTTTTTACATTCGGTACATCTCCATTTTTTCTTTTTTTCTGAAATTGCATGCAAAGTTATTCTTTGCCAAAATGATGAAAATGTAACAGAAGTCAGCTAATGAAAATTCGATTACAACTTCATTAGTTAAAAAGTAAAATTCTGCATTTATGTTTTTCACCTACGTATGTCTCAATTATTACTTAAGTAGGTGAGATCGAGTTGAGTAAATAAGCAATTTGAATTATGATGGTAAATACTCACGCTTTCTCAACTTTTTTTTACAATTTTAAAATACGAGCTTAGTTCAACTTTCTAACATCTGAGGATGAATTTATATTTTGTATAGCATAGCATTTACCATCGTGATCATCTTGAACCTAAAGAAAACTTCAGATTTTTATCAATAAATAAAGATTGGTTTAGTATCCACCGAAAAGTTGAAATTTGAAGTATAAAAAAAATATAGTAAAATGTAACATTAATTCGGGATTTGATCCGAACGTTCGGAGTGTTCCAACAAACTCGGTTGAAATTTTTCTATTCGATGGTCGTTAATTTTCAAGTAAGACAGTCAAACTGTTCCATCGTTCGACGTCGGTTGTTGAAAACATTGTTGGATTTTTTTCTTTCTTTTTTAATCGGGTTCTTATTATGAAAATCCTCTTATACTATAAGGTGACAGAGCAGCGTATAGGTACGCAGATATCTCGAAAATAACGCATTTTTTATCCGCGTTTTATATTCTTGTATAAGTATTGTGACGTGGAGAAGTATAAGGGGGAAAAAATAAGTGGATTTACATTTTCCCTCGTTTCCAGTTATTTGAGCTACGCTCTAACGTGGATGGATTGCATTAGCTTTTTCTCTCTTGAAAGTGTTCTTTTTTTTGCTTCTCTGTTTAGTGCGCTATTACACGCTTCCGCTCCACTTGACAAGTTCCATACAGCAGAAAAGGTAACAGCCAACTCTCGTGCAACTTTTCGATAAATATACCAAGCTTTTGTTACGGAGGGTGGCTTTTTTTCCTAGCTGTTTTTCAGTGGTGGAAAAATTATTGTAATATTTTGTATTGGTGTAAATTTTCCATTGAATTTGGCACTTACACTTATTCTCAAAGAATGAATTATACATGGTGTGAACTGTGAAGAATATGTTTGAAGTTGTATGATACCATGATACCTACCTACCGTAGGTACTTACCTATGTACTTACAAGTTTGTTGGAATATAAGTATTTTTTTGAAACGTAACTATACATATATCAAATATAGGTATACAGGGAACATTTTGTATGGGTAATTGGCATTCAATGCATCTGATGATAAGAACCAGCTGAATAAAAATAAAGTAAGCACGTCCTACCTACAAATTTTCAAAATACCGCAACGAACTTTAAAATCGTATGAGCCTTCATTATTATACATGAGAGGAGCATGGAACATGAATGCATCATATCCTTAATTTCTTGGCTCGATTTCAAATCTTTATTTCAAACCCCTGTAAATGTTACAACGCTACTATACTTACTTATTCAATGAAGTACTTTTTTAAATTGCGGTATACAGGTATTTCTGCTAAATCAATTATCCATATCCTCTCAATGGACGAAATATTTAGCTACCTGGCTATACTTACTCGATTACCTATTCGTATAAATTTATCTAGTACCTACATCTTTGCGGAAAATCCTACAGAAAAAAACACGTTTCGATAATTTTTTTTCTTCAAATTATACAAAAATATACAGGGATCCAGCATCACGCAGCAATACGATAACACCAAAAATAAACGAACGTCAAGTTTGTTGTGAATAACGAAAAGTAAAGCTGAAAAAAATATACGGGTAGCTGGATAGGTAGTTGTTGTATGAGAACCTATTTCCCTGATACATAAAGTACCGAAGTAATATTAAAGGAAAAGTCGTGATGGTGTACGTGACACGTTGCCAACCAAAATAGGAAGAAGAAAAATAAGAATGGAGGAAAAGAAGCGCAGTTAAAATGTAAATGAGTATATTTCGAAAAAGAGGATTTTTTTCATTTGGGCGGTATAGAGTGTACTTTCTTTTCCAGCTTTCCCTATGATTTTCCGAAACATTTTCAACCCTACAAATATGTTTCTGTTTATCGATGCCTATAATGAGATTTTTCCGACCTGGTAATAAGGATTTATTGATTCGATTGAACAATTTGTTCGTTTTCGAAATCTTTGTTCATCTTAATTAGGTGAAGTATAGGTATAGATATTCATTTTTGAAAGGATGTTTTTTTCATGCAATTAGTTATGTAGATATGATATTTTTAGGGCAAGGGAAAGGAGGGAAAATGAGTTTGGAGTACGGCCGTACACGGTATCCACCAGATTATTTATTTGATGAAATTGTGCTAAAAATAACACAAGTCGAGTGTGCTACCCCGTGACTGATTTATTTTGAATTTTGAATTTTCAGGATCCAGCAGATGAAAAAAAAAGAAAGAATTTTCGTGTTTATTTGACTGTGGGAAAATGGATCAAATTCACTCATTGGGATTGATAAATTGATCATTTTACTGGCTGAGAAAATCAAACATTACCTACGTATGTTTTGGCTTTGGTTTTGATCAAGTTTACTATTGAGGAGTTTTTTTGCAAAGTTAGTCGAGTTATTTATTTTTCCACGTTGAGAAAGGCGATCGTCCCGGAAGCGTGATGCAAAATACATATTTACATTACTTCCCTAGAGCGAAAACTTTTTTTCGTTTTTCTCAACATAGAAAAAAATGACTTCATCAACTTTGGAAAAGAGCTCTTCAATTCAACTTAGTTAATACTTTCTGGTCTTTTTATTTTTTATTTTTCAACAGTCACTCCTGAATTTAGTTTGAAAAGATTTGAATTTTTCATGCAAAAATTGATTGGAAATCCAGTTTTTCATCTCCAATATTTTATTACTTGTGGGAAAAAATGAAAACATAAAGATGTATCAATGGAATTTTAAAATTATAGGAAATTCCAGAGGAAAATGGCTAAACCTGATCAGATCTACAATCGGATCATAATGTTTCGATTGAATTGGATCCATGCTTGGGATACACAGATTTCATCAAAGTGGTCTGGTCAGATGTGATCTTACCTGATCACTTTTTTCTGAATGGATTGCCGGATATGATTTTTTGGTTTTGAAAAGCACAGCACATACATATCAAAATGAAATCTTTGTACCCAGTGGAAAATGATAGGACCTTATCAGATCCGAAAATTTCTCTGATCCAATTATAGACCCGATCAAATAGAACAAGCTGAAAATCTGATTGGATCTAACCAGAGCTGAACAGATCTGATCAGCCAGGAACAGACCTGATCAGATACAATCATTCTCCCTTGGGCAAATACGACCAATTATTTCGATCTAGGTGATCAGATTTAATCATTTTCTCCCAGAGCGAGGGCGGATTTGCTTGATTTTTATTGCAAGTTCTTCAGGAAAGTTTTTTTCTTTTTCAATTCAACGTGTAATTCTGTTGAACTAGGAGAGGTGATGGCTAATTGATTGATGGTATACTCTTCTAAGGCAGCTTATCTTCCCGAGTAAATTGCCTTAAGTGGATTATAGGTGTCAGAAAATGATGGAATTAGTTTTCAAAAATTATCTTGTAGATTATGAACTGATTAGAGGCTTTCTTCGTGACACTGCATCACTCAAAAATTGAAAACGCTGTAAAAACGATTCGTACCTATTCTTCTGAGGAAACTCATCATCTCTGCAAGAAAATTGCTTCGAGTAAAATGTGTAAGTAAGTCATAGACATACGTAAAGGAATCACCCAGAAATTTTGAATTAGTTAATTGGTAAAATTTCCTTTCATCATATTTTTGCTTTTTGTTTCCATTTTGAATGGCAAACTGAAACATGGTACAATACAATCATTTCAGAATTCGCAAAAATGTAACTCTAGTCAAGAGGCCTTTGTTCATATTTTTCACGAAAAATTACCATTAAATCCCGACATGAATTTCTGTTCTATTCTGTTCAGAAAAGTAAGTATACCTACAATACGATTGCATACGTCTATTTATGAAATTAAAAGACCATTCAAGTATACCTACTTATTCATGAGACATTAATCAGCTATACTGAGACTTGAATTTTCAAAAATGATCTATTTTCAGACAATTTTTGGAATTTTTTGACCTCGATTAAAAAAACTTCCTGCCACCTGGTGTACAAGTACTTACCTAACTACTGTTTTCCTTGGGTGAAAATTCGTGGAGTTCCATTAATCAAACTTGATTGAGGTAACTATTATGAGAGGAACTTCAAGATGCCCTTAATAAGAGGTTTCAACGATCTTGTAAGCTCGTAAACTCGTAGTTTTGTTATTTTTCTTAATTACTATACCTATCTAATTAATATTTTGAAGACTACTTGACAATTACTTAATTGCTCAAAAACCCCGGGCTAAACATAACTTATAGTTTGAATGTAGTTTCCAAAATATGGAGGGAGGATATCTTGAAAACAAAACGGCCTATTTTATTCCTTTAATGTAGGTAATATGTACCTAGTATGCTTTCTTAAGGAGTTTCAGTAATTTTGTTGGGGATAATTTAAAAGAGACGAGGACAAAAGGAACAATGAAGTGATAATTTTTGTCATTCGTGAAAGAAAGGGGGTGCTGTACCTACCTATCTACTTTTAGTCATCTACCATGCTAAATTACTGTATCTTTATACGTGGGTAAGTACTAAGTAATATTGAAGATTATCAAATGGCTGAACTTGATTCTCTCGGTCAAGTTTTCATTTAGTCGCATAGAATCGACGATTGTGCCATTGCCAACGGCAACGGCAGTAACCTTGAGCACTTCGGAATAATTACTTTGGTTCTTTACTGCTGTAATAGCTATACATAATACCTTAAAACCTATTAGATACTCGAACGACGCGATATATTAAAGCGAAGCGAGTTAATTCCGCTATTAGAATTCACTACTATGTCATTTCAACTCGATTACTTTAATTTGAACGTGTTCAGTTCTTTGAGGTAGGTAGGTATTCTCAATAAATTTGAAAAATTCATTTTAACGACTAAAATATAAGCCCGTTTAACTGCATCTCGCCATAATCTTTTCTCCCCTCAAACCCCTTTGTTTGAAAGTTAGCAATAAATGAATAATAATCGTAAGTATAGGTACATGTACGCTTACAATCGTATACTTAGATGGGTGACATTCGAAATGAAATTTTCCGCAGTACACATATTTCCTTTTAGTTGTGAAAAATATGTGTATGGGTACCATAAAGTCCGCAATATAATGTAAGCGAAGTTCACTATATCGCATTATGCTGCGCATTTTTAATGTAATCACAAAAAACCTACCGTCTTTAGAACGCACAATCAATTTCATGCAAGAACTCCTGAGTAATATCTTTTTTTTCTGGAAGTTTTTTGCTTTTGTGATCGTTTTTCTCCTGCTGTTTTCTTCGTTTTCCTCGCTCGTTATTACTCTTTCGCTCCCTTATTTTATATTACGAAAAAGAAAAAAAAGAATGTCTCGTGCGTGTGCGAAGTGTAGAGAACGCAAAAAATGATGAAAAATTATGAAAAAGTTATTCGAATGCCATGTTCTATGATTTTTTTATCGATTGTGTGGGTAACTGGGTATATGCGTATGTTTTTGAGAAGGCGTGGCGAAAGATATAAATAAAAGTATTCCATTTTGAGGCATATGTTAGCGTGAATAAGTACGAAAAATTTGCAGGGGTTCAAAATACAGGGTGTACTGTCAAACGTTTGCCATTCTTCTTTTGGATGCGAGTGAAGTAAGAAAGTAAGATAGACGGTATGGAAACTGTTCAAACAAGTTGCCTATTTGGACATTGAAAGGCAAAATGTTTGCTTGCTTCATGTTTTGTAGGGCGGAGGAATTGAACGTAATTTTCGCAGTTTTTTTCAAAAATAAAATTGGTAGTTGAGGTGGGTCTGGGTTAATTTCAACTTTTATTAACAGATCTGAAAAATTTTCAATTTTTGCGTTACTTTTTTCAGGAAGATAGGTCACAATATCTTCAGAAAACAAAGTGAAAAGGATGGTACATTTATGATGATTTTCTGAAATCAAAATTTACCGTTCAAGAGTTGCATCCTGACCAGTGTACTTTCAGCAATGAAATTTCAAAGTAATGTTATGGGAATGTCTCGGGTGCTGAGATCTTGAAAAACTGATCACGTTGAATTTATTTTTCCATTTTTTTCCAACTGCTATAAGTAATTCATTATTTTAAGACGTATCAAAATCACATTCAAAAAATAGGAAAAAACTCTGAAAATGAAATGAAAATGATGGAAATTACTTATAGGCCTATAGTCGATAGAAATTACACTTTTATTTTCAAATTATCCCGAAGCATTAGTGTTGTAATATAAAGTATGCCTACCTACTTTTTAATGTTTTTGTAAATGGGGAGAAAAAAGGAGGAATATTTATGCCAATAGGTCGTTACACGAGTTACAAATATCTGCATCTGTTTATCTTCAAGATACATTTTGATAATTTTTACGCAAACTTTAACGGTTCTTAAGAATAAGATAGCTGGAAAAAAAAAGGAAAGGAAAAGGAGAGAAACAGATAAAAGGGAGCTACATCAGAAACGCCTTATTATCACGAAGAATTACTGACGTAAGTAAATTTCCAAAAGGGTCGCAAAATCAATTAGAAACCGGCATAATTCCCATTGCTTTTCTTTAATGTTTGAAATAAACGGGGTTGCTCAGTTTATTTCGAGACGATCATCGTTTCGTCGTGCAGAAAGTGAACTGTTTATAGAATGGTTTCTGTATGAGTGCTTCATCAATTGTAAATTTTTCTACAACGACGAGTTCTCGATTCGTCGAAATTTTAATTAAACAGCTTTTAAATTAGAGTCTATTTTCGTGCAGTAGGCTAATTATTATGGAATGTTTATATAATCGAAATTGTTTTTTTGAAAGGTGAATCGAATACAGGGCCATATACTAATGGTGAGAGAAATGACACTTTCAAAATTATAGGAAATTTTCATAATTTAGAATTTGAAAAACTTTCAATTACCTGATCAGTGTCTTCATTCCTAATAGGTAGGTAAAGGTATCCAAACATGAGCTGCTAGATTCTGGAAATGATTAGAAGCTCCTTGAAATTTTTAAATAAGGTATGTCATAAAATTTAGTACAAAAGCATTATAAAAATAAGTACCTAGGCACCTGTCTGAATTACCTTACTATATTAATTTAAACATTTTTGTTTCAATTTTTTACGATGAAAAATTTTTATTGAAGGATGTTTACCTGCAGCCTTTTATTTTTCAGACCCTCCAAAAAATCAGAGCACTCGCTAAAACTACATACCTTGATTTTTTATTTGAAGCCTTTTCTTTTGAAGTCCTCCAGAATATCTCTGCCAGCCTGAAATGCCTCTTTTCATGCCCCGCCTCTCGACGGTGCCACAGCACTGCAGGAATTCCGAGGAATGTTAAATATGATATGTTCACAGTTCAAATACAAGATTTGGGCCTCATGATATTATTATGAAATAAATTTGAAACATTCGGCCCTTATCCTCTTTTCATCATTTTTTAAATGATATTTTCGAAGGTATCGGTAGGTACATATATGCAGATTGCAGATTGAAAAAATGTGCATGGAATTTCCAATTTTTGATCATAGATAATGAATTTTTTGAAACGAAACAAAGGTCCTACCAAAATTAAGGAGAAGAAATAATTTTGTGGAGCATAAAATTTCCTTACAGTGTACCGTAGTTGATTAATTTTTTTTTAGTAAGTAGGCTTCATTTGTGAGATTTCTAAGTTGAACTTGAAGTGTGATAAATTATTTTTTGACTGACCCTTAAAATAAATATTTTAAACAAAATGTTATAGAGCTCAACTACATATGTACAATCAAAATTGTCCATGTTTGTGATGATGATGAAAAATTTGACTTTTTTTCAGTTTTTCCATTATAAAAATTTATTTTTATTGGAACCCAATACACCTGAGCGATCCTGTCAATTTGAAAATTGTCGGAAAATATTTCCTCCTCCCTCTGTTCTCAACGTAACTGTATAGAGGTGCAACTAATTGTTCAGAAAAAATAAGTTCCAATGAAAAAATGATAATGATGTGGGAAAAACTGTAAAAACCCTGAAAACTTTATCAATTTTTGAAGTGGACCAATTCGTTTTCTCATGCACGATAAAACACATGAATTTTAAAACCTTTTGGAATGCATCGAATTTTCTTATCAAAATTTTCTATACTCGTACTCATAATTGATGTACTTATGGCACCATTTTATATACTTTACACACGTTAAGGCACCAAAATTTACGTTGTGGCACCACCAAATGGTGCCACATCGTATTTTATTTAAAATCGTGTGGAATGTCATCAGGGCACTGCCAGGGGTCGTTAGGCAAATTTTTGTAATGGTGCCACAACGACATTTAAAAGTCCCTTTTAATATATTGGTAAAATTATATAGTGAACAGACGTTGTGGCACCATTTTCAGGTCTCATTGGTTTTCGATGTATTCTTTTGTAAAAATTCGTAGTAAAATGTTTTGATTAGATTGTGCTGTTGCTTATACCCTTAATCATCACTCTATACTCATATAATATAGAGGCACCAGTTGGTTTTTATTAATGAATAAACCGTTGCCAGAAAAACGCTCGCGTAAATGACTAAGTTTTCTTCACTTGCTACCTGGTGCCACAACGACATTCAACTAAATGGTGCCATAACGTTACAAAAGTAGATATTGATATATATCTATCATGATAATGTGAAATACTTGAGTGGTTTTTTTTGCAGAGGTATAGGTATACAAGATAAGATATGTAGTACTTATTCATCAGGTTTTCCTACCTACACCCTGTCACCTAACAACAAAACCATAAGCAAGTTTGTACTTTGCCAAAAAAAAAAAAAATCATCTCACAACTCATCCAGTAAATAATGAGAAAATTTAATCAATATTAATTTCCGTACATTTACCCGTTCAATTAACACGCGAATTATTTAGCGAAGCACTTGAAAAAAGAAAAAAAAACAAGGGAAAAGCAACAAGAGTACATTGTGCGAGAAAGGAAAGCCGACGGTATCAATTAGCGTTTAGAAGCGCGAAGAAAGTAAAAGGAAAATAAATGAAAATCGAAAATGAAAAGCCGGCGGGAGGGAGAAGGAAAGATTTCTCTTTGACTTGTCTGCCTTGCAAAAGGGAGAGGAAATCTTGCATTTAATTACCTCAGGGTAGAAAATGTTATCTAAGGTCGGGTATTTAATTGTGTCAGTGGCTCATTTTAACAAAAGGGTGGAATCAACTGTGTTAAAAGAAAAAAAAATGAAAGAAATTAAAAGTTCTTTTCTTCGAATGGCAGTCCGCTGTTTTTTCATTTTTTCTCTCGTTTTTTCCTTTCCTTTCTCTCTTTTTTACATTAATAAAAATCGTCTACGTCGTAAAGTCTCAACTTAATTTTGCTCGTTTTTTTTTGTTTTTTTTTTCTGCTATTTATTAAAAGCTCGAATAAACGAAGAGAACTTTTTCAACGCGTTATTCCAGTAGAAGTTTTTTTTTTATTTAATGAGTTTTATGATTTCAGTTTCAACGGTTCGATAATCATTCGTTAATAACGATAATTGTATTTTTTTTGTTGTTTCAGGCTATGAATGTTAAAATGAAAGGGAAACGGCCAATTTTTGTGTAGAATTAACTACTCTAGATAATATACTATAGATAAAAAGATTGCAAAGGCTATAGGTGGATAAGTATGGTGAATATGCCCCCGAGAGCTTCAGGGTTGATATTTGCATGGAAGGTTGGTACCCTTGAGCACCTTCCGTCACGAAAGTTTCAGACCCCCAGGACCCCCCGTTTTTGAGAAACCCCCCCTTTTCTAAAATTACAATAAAAATTTTTTTCTCAGCCCCATGTGAACCGATTTTTTTAATTTTTTGGTATGTTGTAAACATCCATAAGAGGCATCCCCACAAAAAATTTCAACCCCCTCCCCTCATAGTTTCCCCTCAAAATGGCGTTTTTTAGTTTTGTTTGCCCGTTTTAGCAATGATCATGATTCGGCACAAAAATGCGAATAGCATTTTTAAATGTGTTTTTGACCCCTACAAAACATATATTTTTTTCAAAAAAAAATTTTTGGTGGGCCGTGGTCAAAACTTGAAAAAACCAACAGAGGGGGTTAAAATTGGATTCTGGTGTAAATCATTGTTTTTGGTAAACAAGGTGTCGTTTCCATATGAATCGAACCTCCCGAACACGAATATGACGCCCAATCTTATGCTACCCTCATCCACACCCCTCCAGCGCCTCTGCCCCCTTCTCAATTTTTACAATATCAAAAGTTGAGCTATTTTCGTAATATTGGTGTCGTTTCCATATGAATCGAACCTCCCGAACACGAATATGACGCCCAATCTTATGCTACCCTCATCCACACCCCTCCAGCGCCTCTGCCCCGTTCTCAATTTTTACAATATCAAAAGTTGAGCTATTTTCGTAATATTGGTGTCGTTTCCATATGAATCGAACCTCCCGAACACGAATATGACGCCCAATTTTACGCTACCCTCATCCACACCCCTCCAGTGCCTTAGCCCCCACCTCAATTCCTACTATATTAAATATTGAGCTATTTTCATAATGTTGGTATCGTTTCCATATGAATCGAACCCTCCGAACACGAATAGGAATTCCAATTTTTTGCTACCCTCATCCACGCCCCTCTCCAGTGCGTCTGCCCCAAACTCAATTTTCACTATATTGAAAGTTGAGCTATTTTCATAATGTTGGTGTCGGTTCTATATGAGTCGAACACCCCGAACACGAATATGAATTCCAATTTAGCTCTACTCTCATCCATCGCCTTTCAGGCTACAGCCAGCTCGACAATTTTTATTATTTGAAATGCTAAACCTATTTTCATAATGCTGGGTGTCATTTTGGCACGAATGGAAACCTCGAAACTTGAATGTTAAAGTTTGAACCCTTGCGATGGTCATTGTTTTACGAGTTTTCAACCTTCGCGAAACATACTTTTAAAAGTAATGACAACCCGAGTAATTATTTGTAGAAGATTGATCAGAGTTGGTGAAAACATTTATGGTTTAGGTGAGGGCGGAGGCACTGTATAGGGTTGTGGTTGAGGTTAGCATAAAATTGGACTTCATATTCGTATTCGGGGTGTTAGATTCATATGGAAACGACACCAACATTATGAAAATATCTGAACTTTCAATATAGTAAAAATTGAGTTGGGGGCAGACGCACTGGGGAGGGGTGTGGATGAGGGTAGCAAAAAATTGGAATTCATATTCGTGTTCGGAGTGTTCGACTCATATGGAACCAATACGAACATTACGAAAATATCTAAACTTTCAATATAGTGAAAATTGAGTTGGGGGCAGACGTACGGAGGAGGGGTGTGGATGAGGGTAGCAAAAAATTGGAATTCATATTTGTGTTCGGAGAGTTCGATTCATTTGGAAACGACACCAATATTACGAAAATAGCTGAACTTTTGATATAGTAAAAATTGAGAAGGGGGCAGAGGCGTTGGAGGGGTGTGGATGAGGGTAGCATAAGATTGGACGTCATATTCGTGTTCGGGGGGTTCGATTCATATGGAAACGACACCTTGTTTACCAAAAACAATGATTTACACCAGAATCCAATTTTAACCCCCTCTGTTGGTTTTTTCAAGTTTTGACCACGGCCCACCAAAAATTTTTTTTTGAAAAAAATATATGTTTTGTAGGGGTCAAAAACACATTTAAAAATGCTATTCGCATTTTTGTGCCGAATCATGATCATTGCTAAAACGGGCAAACAAAACTAAAAAACGCCATTTTGAGGGGAAACTATGAGGGGAGGGGGTTGAAATTTTTTGTGGGGATGCCTCTTATGGATGTTTACAACATACCAAAAAATTAAAAAAATCGGTTCACATGGGGCTGAGAAAAAAATTTTTATTGTAATTTTAGAAAAGGGGGGGTTTCTCAAAAACGGGGGGTCCTGGGGGTCTGAAACTTTCGTGACAGAAGGTGCTCAAGGGTACCAACCTTCCATGCAAATATCAACCCTGAAGCTCTCGGGGGCAAATTCACCATACTTATCCACCTATAGCCTTTGGATTATAGATTCTTGTTTTTGATTTAGAAAATTGTTCTTCTCGTAAGTACCTATATAAGTAAAGTGAGTATTATTTATTTAGATTAGCGTTTTAAAAGAAAAAAGATTGGGTTTTGGAGAGAGAAAAAAAATGGGAAAAAATCAGCCATTTTCCAATTTACTTTTTCGTATTTTGGGGTAAAAATACATGTTGTATAAAACATATTTTGTTCGAGCAGACAAGGCTAATGTAAACGCGAGTTGAATAGAATTGCTTTTTCAGGGTACCAAGCTAAGACACGACGAGGGGGTGGCGAGAATGGCTCGACAACGCCCAAGGATGATCAGGAAATGATATATTAAGGCGAAAGAACTCGGCTGTGCGGAGAAAAAGAACGAACGAAAACGGAAAATAGGATGAAAGCAGAATAAAGAATATTGGAAGAGAAATGCTTGCCAGAAAAATTATATTAATGGAAAATGTTAGATAGGAAACGATGTAGCGTATAGGGATCTCGTCGCAGCCGAGACGTAAGGAGAGATTAACGTATAGGAGCTTTCTGGTGTGTGTAGGGGTAAAAAGACTGATACGAAATCAAATTCAGTACACCGACGACGACGAAGGGAAAACGGAGATGAGTTTCTTTTTTACCCGAGTTTTTCTTATTTTTATTTTCCCTTTTTTTTTTTTTTTTTTGCTTTTTTCTTCGCGTCATCGACATTATGTGCCTTGTGCTATGTTCTTGTGCTGGCATGTATTAAATAAGTTTTTCGCCTGGATAAGGGCACGAAGCATGCGCTTTGCTTTTTGTCAATATTGAACACATGTGAGTTACCCCTTAAGTGAACCTTCATATCTATCCCTCAGTGAAAAATTCTTTTCCAAAGTTTTCTTATATTTTTTCCCTGTTCTCTTTTTTTTCGTCGTTTTTTTCTCTTGCTTATTTTTTCGAAAGCGACGCTCGAAATGTTTTACTTCGTCATCGTTTTGTTATTATGAAATGTTGTAAAGAATGAAAAATAAGCAGACGCGTTCAATGGAAACATAATGAAAAAATGTATATTGAAATTAAAAAAATATTCGGTTTTGGCGAATTTTTTTTGTAGCCTTTTTTGTCAGGTTTCGTAGCTTTGTTGTTTTATATTTTATTTCAGATGCCTACTTACTTTTATTTTATTTTTTCTCAAAAAGTCAATGTTCTAAGTTGTTCGACGAATTGAGAATGTGCTTATGGTGCATTGATGTACGAATGAGAAAATATTAGATTTGATGATGGATTAATAATGTATCTAGGTACCTACCTAATGAGACTTCGCAGTTATCGCTTCTTTTTTTTTCTTTTTTTTTTTTGCTGAAACATGAACTTTTAACGAATATATGTATACATATAGATAGATTATAGATGACAGCATGTCTGCAATTGATCGTTAAGGCTTTGAAGTGTTTTAGAAGTGCATAAGAAGTAGGTATACAGGTGTGTGATCTAAAAAGTCAAAATTGGAAAAAACGAGTGACTTATCAATTGATTACCCAGAAAGTGCAACCGGTTTTAATGAAGTCAACCACCCTACCAGATACACTGAATTACTGACAATGAGTACTGCGTCCAACTTCACATTCTGCACTTCCAAAGCTCGAACTTGAAATCCGAATAAAATAATAAAACAAAAGAAAATTTGATGCATGAAGATGACTGAGAGAGCAGCGTGGATTCAGGAAGTGAAGACAGTGATGAGCTTTATATATACAATACTCAAATCCTTCTTGCGCTCTTTTTTACATGCCTGAACAAAAAAAATTATTGAGAGCTATAAGCTGAGGGCTGATGGGAAAGCTGAGGAAAAGAAACAATATCACAACTGATCCACAAAATAAAAGCTCGAGCTATTACATTTTTTTCTGTCACTCAGCTCTTTTCTTTATAGCCTCGTAGGTATTTCAGTTTGTTTCTCAATGATTTTTGGATTCGTTCTGTTTCAAACAACCAAAAAAAAAGCTAAATCTTATAGAGCTTGATGAGAATTGTGTCGAAGTGTAAATATGTAGTTAGGTATGATCTGTACTGTACTTACCCTAATTGATAATTTTAAACTTAGCTGATAAAATTTTCTTTTAAATAAGACTGAATCGAACTTTTAAGGTTTGTTGGTCACGATCACGAACTTATGGGCTGGAGTTGTAGAGCATGAAATTTTTAATTCTTGAAATGTGATAGGTAATTTTTTTCTTACCGGCTTCATGTTAAAAGGTAACTTGAGCAAACATCATGAGAAGTTCAACTTGAATCGACTCTCTGATTAGGGTATTTAATTGTTCAATATTTCCATCTCAAACAATTAAGTAATTTTTACGAAAAACTATAAGTTCTACGAAAAAATGAAGAGGAATAAAATTGTAGAACATGAAATTACCTATTTTCAGGAATTTGATAGATTTTTTCTGGAAGGCATTGTTTTTGAAATATTTTAAGCAAACAGTTCTGTGTTTTGAAATTATTTTCTTCGCGAATATTTCGCATTAATTAACGCAATGCGGAAAGATATCATGGTATCATCTCTGAAACTGGAGAATTATTTTAAAACACAGTGGCAGTGGTGCCAATTTTCTGGTAATTATTATCAATACTTCAAAAAACAGAAAAAAATTATTTTTTGGCTATTTTTCTCGATTTTTTGAAATATGATAATAATGACCAAAAAATGGACACCACGTACATTCCAGAATATTTTTACATTTCATGCTCCATGCTCCTTCAATTTTGAAGATACTCGATATGTTCAGAGGACCATTTTTGTAGGAAATTGAATTTCCTACACGATGGTCATCTCACCTTTATGGTATCTTGGAAATTGTAGGGGAAAACTCGCTTAAAAATAGGAAACAGAATAAAATGTACTCTTTTTCATCAGTAATTTTGTAAATGGTGCCTGTACGACTGAAGATAGGTAAATGATGATGAAATCTATCTTGTTGGAAATTTTTTTCTCTACAAAATGGTATTTTCATTTTTTCAATTATCCCAAAATGTGAGCACTTAGCGTATGTCCAAAGTATTTCAACTTCAGCTACATCTTTTCTCCCTCCCACGAAGAGCTAGCTGGGTCAACTCGGTGGTCATTCGACTCGTCATTGTCCCAGCCACCCGTTGGTACCATTCCCGTGTAGATCCATTGCGAAGCCGGAGTTTAAAGCCATTTTTTCTATCATTTTGGGAGGTGTACGAATATTTTTGGAAGAATGTGTTTTTTTCCACATGCGTTACTAGAAATGAATCTTTCGTTGTGATAACTTCATCAAATAAAAAAAGTAATTACACCATTGGAAAGAGGAAAAATTGAGCTTTCGAAAGCACTTATTACTTTGTCTCATCGGTCATTTCTAAGATCAGTTAAGAAACGAAAACGGTTGACGGAGAGCTTAAATTGTGCACTGTACGAATATTTATGTTTTCGACTGTAAGTATTTTCATGCTTTGGCTGAATTAATGCGAAATATTTTAGTGAAGAAAAAATTTTCAAAACATGCACGAAGTTACCCAACAATAAACGTTTCGAACATTTTCAGCCGCTCAGTAGATGAACTCTGAAAGTTGGTTTGAATTTTGATGGCTATGTAGCGTAGATCGACGCAGAAGCTCAAATGCCATCTTTCGGAACCGGGTTGTTTTCCCCAAAATTAGCGGTTGGGTCCTCAAAGAGGAGACATATCTCTTCTTCACAGGCACCTCCGGAGCTACATTTTTTTTCGAGTAACTTTCAACTCCAAATGAAGGTCTGCACTGAATTTGGTCAAAATTCTCCAATATCCCCCCCCCCCCCGTAAATAAATGTTATATATAAGTAGGTCTAGGTACATACAAATACCCAACTTTTTAAATTTTAAACGTTATGATTTTAAGATTAAATTTTAGTAGGTAGGTACATTACCTATTGCAGAAAAATCTATTAAAAATTATTTTTTGCACAGCATGATCTCCAAAATTCTGATGAATTGGTGAGAAGGCGCAGGAGGCCCCATTCATTTTTAACGTAATTTTTAAGAACAGTTACCTAATACCTACTTTAAAAAATGTCAGCTATATAGTTGCTTTGATGATTATTCCTTATCAAAACCCATCCTGATAAGTACGTAGATAAAAATTGGAGAAATCCCATTGAAATGTACTCACAAACTTTCACCTTTAAAATTAATTTCTAAACTCTGAAAATGAAATTGGATGTTATTGACTTTTTAGTGTGCGTAGCACACTATTGGTTTCGTTCCGAAAGTTGAAAAATTCTTTGGCTCGAATGTTCTCTTAGAGGAATGGGCCGATTTTTTTGAATCTTTCGTAGGTAGGTGAGGCATAACTTGAGGGAGGGAATGTCGTAATTATAATTGCAATTACTCAATTAGCTTCTTGAGTAATTGCAATTAATTACGAAAATTTGTACCAAAAAAAGAATAAAAAAGGGAAAAGGGCCATATCAAAAGGGAAGCCGACAAAAGCGAAGCCGACTTTAAATTTTCAAAATTGAACAATGAGAAAGGTATCAAAAGGGAAGCCGACATCGGTTTTAAAATGTAACACTGCAGGGGTCCTAAAATATTCTTATCTACAGTGTTATCTTTCCCATTGTTCAATTTTAGACTAGATGCCGAAAGCAGGTGGTTACCCTTTCGGAATGAAAACCCACCAGTCATTTGTGAAACACCTGCAGGTGTTTCATTTACACACGTAGATGCTGAAAGCAGGTGGTTACCCTTTCAGAATCAAAACCTCCAGTCATTTGTGATTTTGCTGTGCTCCCAAGAGGTTCTCTCAATCTCTCAGTACTGCAGTGCTTATGCTTTCCTGATATATCGCGTTGTGCTCCGGAGCTTTCAGAATAGCATAGCATAGTGTATTCGGAATCGCGTTGTGCTTTTTTTTTCAAAATCGTGTTGTGCTTTTTTTTTGAAATTGCGTTGTGCTTTTTTTTCAAAATCGAGTTTTTTTTTAAAAATCATGTTGTGCTTTTTTTTCAAAGTTCGCGTTGCGCTTCTTTTTTAAAATCGCGTTGTGCTTTTTTTTCAAAATCGAGTTGTTTTTTTTTAAAAATCACATTGTGCTTTTTTTTCAAAGTTCACGTTGCGCTTCTTTTTTAAAATTGCGTTGTGCTTTTTTTTAAAAATTGTGTTGTGCTTTTTTTTCGAAATCTAGTGCTTTTCAATTCCTAAAATTTGCATTGTGTTTTTTTTCAAAGTTCGCGTTGTGCTTCTTTTTCTGAAATTGCGTGGTGCTTTTTTTCGAAAACGCGTTGTGCTTTTTTTCTAAAATTTGCGTTGTTTTTTTATTTTGAAGTTCGCGTTGTGCTTTTTTTTCAAAATCGCGTTGTGCTTTTTTTTCGAAATTGTGTGGTGCTTTTTTTCGAAATTGCGTTGTGATTCTTTTTGAAGTTCACGTTGTGCTTTTTTTTCAAAATCGCGTTGTGCTTTTTTTTTAAATCTCGTGTTTTTTTTCAAAATCGCGTTATGCTTTTTTTCCAAAATGGTGTGGTGCTTTTTTTCAAAATTTTGTTGTGCCTTGATTTTTGAAGTTCGCGTTGTGCTTTTTTTTCAAAGTTCGCGTTGCGCTTTTTTTTAAAAATCACGTTGTGCTTTTTTTTCAAAATTCGCGTTGTGCTTTTTTTAAAAATCGCGTTGTGCTTTTTTTTTAAATCTCGTCGTGCTTTTTTTTTAAATCTAGTTGTGTTTTTTTTCAAAATTGCGTTATGCTTTTTTTCCAAAATGGTGTGGTGCTTTTTTTCAAAATTTTGTTGTGCCTTGATTTTTGAAGTTCGCGTTGTGCTTTTTTTTCAAAGTTCGCGTTGCGCTTTTTTTTAAAAATCGCGTTGCGCTTTTTTTTAAAAATCACGTTGTGCTTTTTTTTCAAAATTCGCGTTGTGCTTTTTTTTAAAATCGCGTTGTGCTTTTTTTTAAAATCTCGTCGTGCTTTTTTTTAAAAATTGGGTTGTGCTTCTTTTTCTGAAATTGCGTGGTGCTTTTTTTTGAAGTTCGCGTTGTGCTTTTTTTTCAAAATCGCGTTGTGCTTTTTTTCGAAATTGTGTGGTGCTTTTTTTCGAAATTGTGTTGTGATTCTTTTTGAAGTTCACGTTGTGCTTTTTTTTCAAAATCGCGTTGTGCTTTTTTTTTAAATCTCGTGTTTTTTTTCAAAATCGCATTATGCTTTTTTTCCAAAATGGTGTGGTGCTTTTTTTCAAAATTTTGTTGTGCCTTGATTTTTGAAGTTCGTGTTGTGCTTTTTTTTCAAAGTTCGCGTTGCGCTTTTTTTAAAAAATCACGTTGTGCTTTTTTTCAAAATTCGCGTTGTGCTTTTTTTTTAAAATCGCGTTGTGCTTTTTTTTTAAATCGTGCTTTTTTTTAAATTGCGTTATGCTTTTTTTCCAAAATGGTGTGGTGCTTTTTTTCAAAATTTTGTTGTGCCTTTTTTTTCAAAGTTCGCGTTGCGCTTTTTTTTTAAAATCACGTGCTTTTTTTCCAAAATTTGCGTTGTGTTTTTTTTTTTTTTAATCGCGTTGTGCTTTTTTTCTAAAATTTGCGCTGTGCTTTTTTTCCTAAAATTCGCGTTGTGTTCTTTTTTTTTGAAGTTCTCGTCGTGCTTTTTTTTAAAAATCGGGTTGTGCTTCTTTTTCTGAAATTGCGTGGTGCTTTTTTTTGAAATCGCGTTGTGCTTTTTTTTCAAAATCGCGTTGTGCGTTTTTTTTTCAAAATTGCGCTGTGCTTTTTTTCCAAAATTTGCTTTGTGCTTTTTTTCAAAGTTCGCGTTGTGCTTTTTAAAATGAAAATCGGTTTTTTTTTGAAATCGCATTGTGTTTTTTTCAACGTTCACATTGTGCTTTTTTTCTGAAATTGTATTGTACTTTTTTTTTCAAAATTGTGTGGTGTTTTTTTTTTCAAAATTGCGTTCAAAATCTCGTTGTGCTTTTTTTTTTGAAGTTTGCGTTGTGCTTTTTTTCGACGTTTGCATTGTGCTTTTTTTTCTGAAATAGCGTTGTGCTTTTTTTCGAAATCGCGGTGTTTTTTTCCAAAATCCGCATTGTGCTTTTTTTTCAAAGTTGGCCTTGTGCTTTTTTCAGAATTCACGTTGAGCTTTTTTTCAAAGTTTGCATTGTGCTTTTTTTTCAAAATCGTGTTGTGCTTTTTTTTTCACTAAAATTCGCGTTGTGCCTTTTTTTTCAAAATCGTGTTGTGCTTTTTTTTCAAAATCGCGTTGTGCTTTTTTTTGAAATTGCGTTGTGATTTTTTTCAAAGTTCGCTTTTTTTTCAAAATCGGGTTGTGCTTTTTTCCGAAATTGTGTTGTGCTTTTTTTTCAAAATTGCGTGGTGCTTTTTTTTCAAAATCGCGTTCAAAATCGCGTTGTGCTTTTTTTTTGAATTTCGCGTTCTGTTTTTTTTTCAACATTTGCGTTGTGCTTTTTTTTCCAAAGCGCATGGTGCTTTTTTTCAAAGTTGGCCTTGTGCTTTTTTGAGAATTCGCGTTGATCATTTTTCAAAGTTCGCACTGTGCTTTTTTTCAAAATTGCGTTGTGCTTTTTTTTCAAAATTGTGTTGTGCTTTTTTTTCGAAATCGCGTTGTGCTTTTTTTAAACTAAAATTCGCGTTGTGCCTTTTTTCAAAATCGCGTTGTGCTTTTTTTAAAATCATCATTGCGTTCTGCTTTCAAAATCCCAATTGCTTTTTTCCAAAGTTGCTTTGTGCTTTCTTTTTTTGAAAATCGTATTGTGCTTTTTTTCTCGAAATCACGTTGTGCGTTTTTTTTAAAATCATGATTGCGTTCTGCTTTCAAAATCCCAATCGCTTTTTTTCAAAGTTGCATTGTGCTTTTTTTGAAAATCGTGATGTGCTTTTTTTTCATAATCATATTGTGATTTTTTTTAAAATCATGATTGCGTTCTGCTTTCAAAATTCCAATCTTTTTTTTAAAAAGTTGCGTTATGCTTTTTTTTCAAAATCATATTTTGATTTTTTTCGGAATCTTGTTCTATTTTTGAAATTTGCGTTGTGATTTTTTTCTAAATCGCATTGTGCTTATTATTTTGAAGTCGCATTGTGCTTTTTTCGAAGTTGCGCCTTTTTTTGAAATTTTGTTATGCTTCTTTTCCAAAATTGCGTTGCGCTTTCCAAACTAAAGAAGCTACGCACACTGTTACAGCTGCGCTTGGCGCAGCTGTCTAGTTTTTTTTTTTTTTTTTTTTTTTGAAAAGTTTACAATTAGGTACCTACAACTTTTTTCTACCCAAGAGCATACTGGAATAGCGTGCACAAATCTAACTTTGCAATAAGTTAAAATTTTAGCTCAGGGAGAGGGAGAAATGAAATTGAAAAAAAAATACACGAAACAAAACAAAACGAAAAACTCCAACATAGTAACTTTTTTCTTCGTTCAAGCAACGAAGCATTCATCAAAACTGTAGGACTAATCGTTACATCACGTGACTACATCACATTCACGTGCCGAATGAAACAAAAAAACAAAAAAATATGAACTAAATGTAATTTTTGAACAGTTTTATTGGCTGAAAAAATAAATGGTTTTGGAAAGCGTGGAAAAAGGGGGGTTGGCTAAGGTTTCATATTTATTTCAGGTGGATACTGGATAGCGATTGATGGAAATTGGTTGAATGTAGAAGTAAATCGTCGAACCATACATTTCTTTGGATACGTTGAAAAAAGAAAAAAGGTGGAGTCTTAGTAATCTTTTCCCTTATAAGAAAATGTTTTCCTACTTTTTCAAGTTTTCTTTTTTCCGGTACGTGTGCGCATCTTTTACATGTATATTATACGTATAAGACATACACATGTGCACATGTGCCTTTCCTTCTTCGTAGGATTTTTAAACGAGCACGAGTCAATGGCGCTTTTACGAGCTTTTATGTACAGCAATCCCTCGTTTTGCTTCACGTATTACAACGTTATTCGTCCTTTTTGCTTTTTACAAAGTTGGGGTTTCAACCACGTCGTGGAAACGTTCGCGAGAAGGATTTTAGCATACGATTTTCATTCGTACGTGTTGAAATATTTACGAAACGAATGACGTGGAAGAAAGGTCGAAGTTTGCTGGCGAGCCGAGAATTCCATTTTACATGTTGTTATTTTTCCATTTTCCTGATACGAGTATAATTTTGTGTACCTACCTACTCGGTTTACCTTACCTACCTACACATGCAGCATCCGTGTAACTTGTGTAGATAACTAGATATTTTATAAGAATATCGTGTTAGTACTCGTATATACTTCACTATTCGATTATTTGATACAATACAATTGGGGAATAGGGATTGCCGAGGAGATGAGATGTCAAATAATAGGGAGATTTTTTCGCAATACTCGTATCTATGGTACCTACTTATCATGCATTAGGGTCGAAATCGAATGATAAAATAGCTTATAAACTACCTACCTATGTAATACAGGGTGCCCAGAAATATCGAGTACCCCTAAAAAAGTTTTTTACTAAAATACTTTGGTTGGTCACAATGAATGATAATAATGATAGCACATGGTTGGTTGTTGGACTGGAGAGATAACATTCCACCAATTATGCATCTATTTCACGTTGCCAACCTATATTTTTAATGAAAAACTTTCTTAGGGGTACTCGATATTTCTGGGCACCCTGTACAACGATACCTACTTATTCGGTGGAATAAATTATTGACTTTTTTTCTTGAAACTGTTTGCATTAATTTATGTTTTGCTGTAGGTGTATCATCCATCCACTCATTATCGAATTGTAATTAATTTGTGGCGAGTATTGTTGATATTTCTGGTACCAACTTTTTCGGATTTTTCTTTTTAATTTAAAAACATTATCCACAGATGCAAACAAAAAACATCCCACGTGCCTAGCACCTGTAAAAAAATATTTTTTTGCGTGAAAAAAAATCATAGATACCTATAGGTACCATGAGTTATTTTATAAAAATAATAAATTAACGACTCGACGAGTTAGATATTCCATTTTATATACGCGAGTACCTAAATATTGTACACGACGAGCATATTTTGGAAACCCTGAACATACTTATAAGCTCTGGTGTTTTATTAAAAATAAAAATTCTTAAAACAGAAGCGTTATTGCTCCATAGCCATGGGAATTTTCGTTGGTTTTTTTTTCTCTCTCGTGTTTCTCGCTTCCCTCAACGAGCATCATTATAAAAATGTTTTATTTCACTTTCGTTCATTCCATTTTTGAGAGAAAATTACCTTCATAGTTATATATCTACGCGCATACGAAATAGCACAAAAGACTATAGCTTTTCTTTAACCTTGTATACCCTCAAACTGCATGTATATATTTTCCGTGACTTGGAAAATTTCACGTCGTCAGTGATGGGTGCATTTTAGAAATTTAAATGCACCACAGCGAGACCTTTTACCACTTCTGTTGCGCTTCATTCGTTATACTTAGTTATTTTCGCGAGTTTTTTTTCCTGCATTAATGCATTCTTTTTTTATTTGAACGAAAGGGACGCCATTTTTATGACTCGTAGTTGTGGATTTTATTTTTTATTTGGTAAATGAAGTCATTACGAGCGTGAAAGTATGATTCGAATAAATTCTTTTTTGCGCGGTAGCTGCACGTGATACTTTAAATTACCATTGACCAGAATTCTTGAAGCCCTGTAACCTACAGGTGGAAAATGTGGAAGGGGAACCCAAATTAATTGTCTATCTATTTTTCTGTACTTATGCGCATTTGTACCTATATACATTTGTTTGTTTCGAAGAATATGAAAAGTCAGCTTTTCGTATTGTTTAAGGATTGAAAAAAAATTATAGAATAATTTTCAAGAATATGTAAATTTGGTACGTACCAATTTCCTTTTTAAGTAGATCGATGCTTTCTTCATAGGAATGTGCTATTGAAAATTTCTCTCATAGTGATTTACAAAATTGTCACGAAAATCAAGTCTATCTACTTTTAGGTTGTTCAGTCCAAAAAATCACTGTTTTAACAACTTTTAGTGAGATATCTCGCGTTTGATTTTTTCAGAACTTGAAATTTTAAAAAAAGTCAAAATCTATCAAGATATTAATTCATTTCAATTGATCTGAAAGTGGAAACTAAATTTTAAACTATCCGTATCAAAATGTCTGTGTCTTCAGTTGAATTTCAGATATTCAAAGAGAAAATGAAAAAAAAAATAGTCAAGATTGCAGATGCGTCTTCAGTTGGATTTCAGATATTCAAAGAGAAAATGAAAAAAAACAATTAGTTAAGATTACAGATTGATTCTTTATGCCAGTTTTTAGAAAAATCCATAGGTAGCGTTTTCATAATTTTTTCAAGATTGTTGGGTGAAATAAGGAACATAATTTCTTTCCAAATGAATCCTCCCCTGGAAAAATCTTGGCCACATGAACAGAAAAGAAGAAATCCTTATTACTATAGACTAAGAATAGGCCACACAAAAATTACTCATAACCACTTATACCAAAAAGAACCAAAACCCCCATGCCAATTTTGCAAAAACGAACCCACATCCATTCAACACATACTTTTCAACTGTCCCCAACTGAAACAAAACATACTTACACTACAGAAAAAAGAAAACCCACCTACTATCCCTGACGAACCCTCTGAAATACAAAAATTCATCTCCCTAATAAAAAACATCAACCTCACAAACCAAATCTACCCCCCCCCCTTTCATGTGTAATAATCTTGTAATTATAACACCCAAAAAATAATAATTTATTTTTAAATTTTGCAAAAATTAAACGCCTCTGAAAAGAATTAATAACATGTTGACGATTGGAAATTTTATTTTCTATTTTTTTGGTCCTTTTTTTGTCGTAAAATTCTCAGTTCAAGGTTTAGAGTGTCTTTCGAAAGAGTTCTACAATAATTGTTTTATGTTTATACTTGAAGCCTTTCTTTTTTTTTTTTTCAAAATTCAATAAGTGCAACTAAATAACTAGAAAATACTATTTGCAAAAAGTGAATCGTGAATTTTTTGATTAGGTAATTTGTATTCCTATTTTGTATGTATAATTCTTTTCAAAACCCCCCTGAAGAGAACTCTGGCTCAAAAATCTATGTTTTGAAGGACAGGATATGATATAGGCATTAGGCAATACCTATACTAGGTGTGTTAGATACCTACTCGTAGATTCTTTGGGAAGCTCACCCACAGGCCACAATGCACTGAGGAAATAAAGGTCTGCATTTTGATGTTTTTACTCACCGAAGCGAACAATTTGCGATTCAATTACGCGTACAAAATTTACACTTACCCGAAGGATATTAGGCGCAGTTTAGCGATAATGATCGTAACTATTTGTAAATGGAAAACGTTAATTTTCGGTCACTAATTCACAATATGTTTAACTAGGTTTGCGATTGCGGCGACGACTAAACTATACGATGAAAATACACATGCAGAATGCTCGCATACTCGTACCTACATATCAGCATCGTTATTCGTATCCTGGTGTATAGGTACGAAATTATTCACCAGTCCAGGAATTCAAATGAGAGAAGTATTACGCTACGTTAAAGAAATAAAAGGGTAAAGAATTAGCGTACATGAGGAGACCACCTGACGATTATCTCACGAGGAACCCATAACGCAGGTAAATGAAGTCTAGATATTTACATGTTGAAAAAAAACATTTATTTGTTTAACCCTTTCTTCTTTTTTTCTCTTCAGTATGCAGATATGCAAACAAATGCCGTATTTTGTATACTAAGACAGTACCTTTGTGGACTTTTTACGGTATTTTTACCCCTTTTCTGTTTCTTTGCGACCGAAACGAAATTTTCCCTAGCGTAATGACGTGGAAGAACCGTTTCTTTTACACGTTACACAGTCTAACACCTGATGACCTTTTCTTTCTTTTTTTTTCTCTCTCTTTCGGTGTATAGACTCTATGTGTATGGTAGTGTAGTGTACCTATGTAAAAGAATATACACGCTCTTTTGCATATATTTTCACGCTTCAAGTTAAGCACGTCTGTGGTTGTAAAACTTGATAATTTATAGCCACCGTTGAAACGACGATGCTCGAGTATTAAAGCGGAAGGATAGAAATTTTTTATATATCTAATCTTCCAATTCGTTGGTAGGTACTATAGGTACCTTATCATTGCTTCAAATAAGTATATTCTTTTTATACAAGAACGACGTTTACTCCTTTGGTGTGGTGAAATGTGGACTATGCGATTTTATGGTGACGAATGGATTGGATTTCGTGTTTGATGCGGCTAAATTCTTAATCTCTCGCAGCAGAAAAACCTACTTTATGTTTGAGTTAGTCAGTTTTACTTGCTTCTTTATTCAGAGTTGTAAATTTTCCAGAATTTCATCTGCTCGAAATAATGCACAAATAGTTGTAAAATTTTTAATACATTCAAAGTGTAGTGTTCAACGTTGAATGTGCGGTATAGACCTTGTCCATTCTTTTTCATTGATTTGTTCGAAAAAGACGAATCAGCTGAAATAACATTGAATATTATTGAAAGTATTTAGATGATTGCACCTGAAGGCTCACATAGAAGGTAAGAGCTAAAAGAAAAATATTTGGTTGAATTTAAAAAAAAAAAATGCAAGCAGTATCCAAAAATACGTGATATTTTTTGTATGGGTTGGACCACACTTTTTTTCATCAAAAGGTACCTACTATACCTACCTTTAGCATAAAACAAACGAGGGAATAAAAAGCTGTGATCCAAAATACGGATAACATCTCGCAAAGATGATTGAAAAGCTTTAATTCGAGAAGAACCCGTGTGTATATAAATTTGCTTAATGATGTTTACAGAAAATAAATTCATTTTTTGTAGGTAGGTAACAAATGTCGAAGCGTGAAATTAATTGTAAACAAAAAAGAAAGAAGCAGTTCCAGAGAAATAACGAAGGCAGGAGAGTTCGGGAAAGAGCTGCCTAAATTGAACTACCACCGTCACCTCTCTGTATCTCTATGGAACCAAGATGGAGCCGAAGGGCGCTTCAACCCCTGATTTCAGAGGATATCGTCGCTACAAGTCAAAGAAAAACATAAACATGAGCGCTGTACAGTGATGGTGAAAAATAGGTACCAACTATTTAGGTGGGATTTTTAAAACTAGGTGAACAATTTTTTTGTAATTTTTTTTTAAACATTTATGTATTTGTACATGTACATCTTCGGGCGAGTAGAGAAATCGTGATACGGAACAAACGAATACGCTTCAAAACAGTAATATGTACTTATTGTACTTACCATCAGAAAATAGTTGAGCTTGTAGTTTTAATATACCTACCTACGTATTATGCAACTGACAAAAACGTCTCTCAGTTACTTATACGGATTTTGCTTATTTTTTTGTACCAGAGCATGTAGGTGGACATCTCTAAAAAAAAAAAATCAGCTGCCCAAACTGAAAATTTTGGGTCTTGCGTGGTTTTAGTTATTGTAGTATACTTGGGAGAAGCCCTTTTGTGGTCAATTAAATCGCATCCACGTTTTGAGGTACGATTTCAACTTTTCAACACAAGTAAATACATAATAATAATATGTAATAGTATTTTCGACACTCCCTCTCTTTCCTCTCTCCCTAAAAAAACCTCAAGTCCTGAAATGTACAATTGAGCAGCATCCAACTCTAGAAATGCTCATTTAAGTAAGTGATTATTTTCACCTGACCACCAACCCACGCATTTTTCGAGATCCATATTCGACATGAGTGAAAGAAATTGTATTTTTGGAAAACTAATTTTTTCACATAAATATTTTAAAATCTGGGAATGTGAGTGGGCAGCTACATTTCTGGAAACCTTCTAAATCAGTCATAGGTATCTCAAATACTAACGCATATTGAGCGCCTTTTCTACGGTCAGTGCCTAAAAAAATGCGCATTTTTGTAGTCTAAATCTTTTCAAATAAATTTTCTAAAACTTTGAAATGTGCAGTTAGAGAGCTAGAACTACAACTATGGGAATTTCTTTTCTAAGTAATATTCTGTCTACGCTCATGCTCGCTAAATTTTTTTCATATTTTTTCATTTCAAATTAATTTTTAGTGGTGAAATTTGTATCACACCCAATTGCTGTTAATTTGTTCAAAGTACTCGTATTTACAGAGGTATTACTTGAATCGATTGTCGCTGGGCAAGCAGTAAATTAAATTTGTTAACCATACCATGGCTAGCATCTACAAAACGACCCCAACATACTTTTCAACAGTATAGTTTAAGAATATAATGTGGTTACTTCAAGTACTTACGTACATAGTTAACACTTTGTAAGTCTACCCGTGTACCCTTTACCTGTACCATACACCGGTTCTCGAATTATTATCGACTACCTAGAAATAAAACCGATCTTGTCACCGTTTATCAAAAGGCTGAAAAGAATTTCATCCAATTATTGCACCCCTGGATCCCTGCTCTACGTCAAGTATTATTAATTAAGAATTAAAACCTTGTCCTAGACTAAAATATTTGCGTTGTGTTTCTTCTGCCGAAAGATGAATTGAAATTCATTCGAAGTGGACCAGATGTTAGATTTTGTGAATTAACACAAAACAATGATTTTCTACAAGGCCAGTGTTTTCGTGGAAGGGTTTTCTTTTATGTGGTCACCACTGGGGGATAGAATGTTAATATGAAACGCTTCGAGTTAGTTTTGTTTTTCAGCTATAAGCACGCCATCGCTGCTGTGTTAATGAGAATGAGTTCGTGAATTAAAATTGGGGTTACACATAGGATTGTACGTATTGAAATACAGTTTGAAAACTTGTTGTCGGCTTGAAAATAAATTAACACATTTTTTTCATAGGTAGATACGTATACGAGTAAAATACGGTATTGAAAGTGTAGACAGGTAGGCTGTGTAGGTGATTAGATATGAATGAATTAATTTACCTATATATCGGGTATTTTCTATTTATATTTTGTATGTAGGCGGCGGATAGAAATACTTAATTAACGTTGAAAAACTTTGGCAAAAATTTGTTTCAGTTTTGAAAATGCATCGGTATATGAGGAAATATATAGGAAAAATAAAAATACCTATATTATAAGGTTATCGCCACTATTTTTTCAGCGAAAATTCTCGAATTTGCGGTTTAAAAGAGCAGAGATTTATAAACGAACTGCATTTTGTAGGTAGATAGGTATACCTGCGCTACAGAGAGGTGAAGTTAGATTATAGAATTATAATTTATGGTCGGTTTGTTCTCACGAATGGAAAATATTGCATATGGTAATGGCGTTAAATATTATAAAGGCAACTTCCGTACTCAATAACCCTTTTCATTTATACTATTACCATCTATCGTATTTTGATTAATTGCGCAGTTTATCATAGGGGGCGCTACGTAACATGAAAAAAGATTCTTTCCCGCGTGTGTGCTTTCCAATTGAATTAATTTGCGGTTTTAAAATCCGACATAGCGAAACATAAATAGGAATTTTCAGTATTAAGAGGAAAACTTGTATTGGTTTTAATTTTGTTTTACCGTAGTTTTGATTTTTCCGCCATTTTATTATTCTCATTGTAATGCAGGTATGCCTGAAAAATAGCCATAAAAAATCTACATAGTAGGTGTATTACTTTTTAATGGAATTTGCGTAAGAGCCGTATTTAATTTTCAATTACATATTTCTCACCTCAATCATGATTGTTAAGTTTAGGTTTTTGATCTCATAAGATGAATTGAAATTTTGAAAAGGTTTTAAAAGCACAGGAATTTCCATCAATTAACTATAAAAATATTTTGAAAAATTCAGACAATTTAAAGAATGTTGAATCTTACTAAAGTTCTTGAGTTAGGTACCTATCTTATTATGGTTGATGAATTTTAAAATGACATTCAAATCAATGTAGGATGCTCGAAGCTTCACGGAATTTTCCTAAATAAGTATAAATGGGTAGGTAGGTGATGTGCTCAGTTTCCAAAAAATACTTAGGTACCTGTTCATGAAATTTGATTTAAAAAATATATATATTGTTGATTTTAATTGTTAATAAAAATAACATGGTGTGAGTGAAGAATGATAATATTGAAAAAAATCAATCTTAAATCGTTTGATAAATAAGTAAGCATCCTAAACATTTCATAAATTTTTGCAAAATTAATGAGTAATAAATTAAAGTAATGTTTGTAAAAAATATATTGATACCTACCAGAATAACATATGTACCTACTTAGGCATTATGATTTATTTGTGAGCGAAAAATAATTGCTAACTCTGGTCGAGTCGAGGGAATAAACAAAATGAAAATTGATCATACTATCAATTCATCATCATCTTCTTGGAGTGTTAACCAGTCTTGGAAATTTGGTAGGTAGGTGTCTATACATAATCAACTTCATAATTGAACAAAATAGAAAAATAAATGTTCTCAAATTTTATTTCCAAATGCTTAAACTTTGAGCGTACTTTATTGAATTAAAACTAAAAAAAAAATCATCAAAACACACACACATTAACTTTCAGTCAACGAAGCAACACGAAAAATTCGAAAACTTAGATCACTGTGAAATATCACATTTATTAATTATCACGTTTAATCTTACAGTTCCATACTGAAAACATATGGCAAACAGCAATCAGAATTTGATGAGTACCTCGAACATACTTGTACAACTAGCGCCATCTGTTCGACTAGCTCGAGTCTGCAGCTGTTCCTGTGAAAAGAATGTATTTATGTATCACTACGATAGAGAGAACCTTTGTAATGCTTTTGGCGTGAAACCAAAGGACTGTAACAATTTCTATCTTGTAAGTTGCAATCAATGTAAAAGACATTTTTGATGATCAGATACTCATTCGTTTCATATGCTGATCACGATCATCGATCACTTGATTGACTTGATCAATTTTCTAATATTTCATTGAAATGTATAATGTTAAACCTCAATTCAGATTGAAAAACGAGAATAAGTATGGTAGTTTTCAATTCTTTTTACTAAATATCTCTGGAAATGGATCCAAAATGTCTTGAAAAACAAAAATATAGCATCAAAGAAATCGTCAAATTATTAAATAGAATTACTCAAAATTGTATTTAAAAAGTTCGTAAATACATATGTAATATTATATCAAATTAATTTTTCTGGTGATTTTCATCCGTAATTCTTTTATTAGTTTCTCAATTTTCCACAATGAAAAATCTATACCAAAGAATAATTTACAAAATGTAAAAAATTAAACCTATCTGTGATTTTCAATGGTCAACTGTCTAATTACGCATAGGTAATGCGTATTTTAATTTTTTTTTTATAGGATATTACATATTATTGATTTTATATTTGTAACAATTTTTACGGTGTTTCCTGCAGGAAACACCGTAAAAGTATCATGGCTTATCAATTCAATCTAATTCTAATGCTTTATCACACAATTTTTACAATACCTACTCATTAAAAATTTGATACGTTGGCTTACATTTCCAAACAAAACCTTCAACGGCTTCAATTTTAATTCTTACACAAGTACTTTTCATGCTGAAAAATACAATCCTACCTAATGTAGGGGACAAGAAACTACCGTAACGCTTCAAAACAACTCATTCGACTTACATGTATGATAATCTGCATAACCCCAAGTTTAAGGAGTGTCAAGTATGAAATTGATCATTTTCACATCGATGGTCGAGCATTTGCAATTATGTAGTTCACTGAAACTAAATTATGGTGCGTGTGTGATTTTGGGTTTTATAGATAGTTCAAATCAAATTATATATCATTTTCGTGCTCCCGGATCAAATTAAAATGACTTCCCACCAATTCATTCATTTACTTGATTTTTTTTACAATTTGTGGTGCACCCAAAGAAGTTAATAAATTTTTTCACCTCAGAATTTCTGAAAAAAAGAAAATACAAAGAAATACAAAAAAAACTGTTGACTAGAAATTATAATAGAGAAGTGGTATGAAAATAAAATACAACCATTTTGTAACTTGAAAAAATCGTCAAGAACAAATTTCCATCACTACTTCCTAATTTTTGTATTTTGATCGTTGTTAAATTTTAGGGGAACAGTTTATCGCTAAAAAGCTTCTGATGAGCATTTGAAAACAATATGTACCTACCTACATGTAAATTGGGCACAAAATATGGAATCACCTCATTGGGTCGATAATCAAACATATAAATTTGGAATTCGCACTGATTGGGTATTCTTGCATGCTCTTGGGCACAAAAATGGTATGATTGACCAAAAAAACAATAAATTAAGCATCAGTAGAATGGAAATTTATCTGTCTGTTTCCTCCCTTTGGTTTCATTTCTATTCAAATGACAAGCTTCTTTACATGAATAAGGTACCCTTTTGAATTTTCTGATTTTCAAATAAAAATATAAGCAGCTAGACATCTGGTTTGAAAAAATAATCTTTTCAACTGTTTAAAGGTTTGATTTCGAAGGGAAATTTTATGACAAATCGATAATTGAGATTTTCCTAGAAAATTTAGAAGAACAGATGTAGATGACATAATGGGACCAAAAAAAGAGAAAAATGGCCAGATTTGTTTTCTTTCTACTGTGATGCCCAATTCATTAATTTTCGGTCAAAACTTACTTTAGAAACTATTTATCGTATTCCAAAAATATGAGCTCTTTGCAAGTATGCTAAATTTTTTACAAGCAGGGGCATAACTCGTATGTTCTTTTTTTCACTTTTTAAAATAAATGATGTAAATAGGTACTCGTAAGTATAGCCTACTTATATATTTAAAATGACGTCATGTCTATGTGATTTTATATTTTTATTATGAAATTTGCTTCTTTGAGAGTGTTTCCTTTTACGTTATTTGTTTTTTCAGTTAGGTACCTACAGGGAAAAATCAGGATAATTTTTAAAAATCCATTGTAAATCTTCTATGACCTACTTACTTACCCAAATTTAAGATGAAAACGGTCAAAAATGTCTTCAAAAATAACAGAATTCAAAAATCCATCTTGAAAACAAGAACTGTTTGCAATTCGCCTACTCGTGTTTTTTTTTAAAATAATTTTTCTCGAATACTTCCTGAACAATTTTTTCCAAAGAAAAAATGATTTTTGTAAGTAGTTGGTGAAATTGAGCATTTACAATTTCCGTGATTTTCAAAAATTGACAAAAAAATTTTCTATCGGGTCCTTGGCTCAAAATTATTCCAGAGTGATAATTGTTGCAGTGTTTTCCCGCTACAAAGCACAGTGGTCCAAAATGAAGAAGTAGCGGCCAAAATTCAAAAAATCCTCAGATTGAACAAGTCTCAAAAGTTGATTACGAATATGTAGCGGTTTTCTACATTATATTCCACGTCCCTTTCTGTGATTTCAAACACTTTTCCATCATTTTTCTTGCCTACAGAAATGAATGAATTGAGGTGCCTCAAAATAGTCAAATAAACTGCTAACTTCAAGATGCTGTAAAACATGTCAATTTTAATTTTTTTCAAAACTTTATGGGTTGGTATCAAAATATGGACATTTTTGAATATAAACATCGTTGATTCCATTTTTTCAAAAATATTTTAGTTTCTACCTTGCTCATCACAAAAAAACTCATTTTTTTGCTATTTTTGAGGTAAAAGTTCTTCTTAAAAAAAAAACAAGCTAGATCAGCGGGAAATATCACATCCTTGGGGTACTATGGCATGTAAAGAAAAACATCCTTGAAAAATTTGCTGCCCCAACCTGCCCCATTTGAAAAAATTGCTATGTAAAGTTGCTTAAATGCTGTTTTTCTTATTTTTTTGAAAACATTTTCAAGTAAAAAATTACTACGGGAATATGAATACTAAAATTGACTTTGGTGACCCAAAAAAAACATATTTCGATACCATCACGAATTTTTCAAAATTTCATGTTTTGGACCACCCCCTCCCCCCTTTGAGGGCTCGGTTTGAGGTTAGGGGTAAAATAAATGCCAAAATCGACTTCAGCGACCTAAAAAAAAACCCATATCCTACAGCGATCTAAAAAAATACATTATTTCGATGCCCACTTCGAATTAATCGAAATTTTATGTTTTGCACCGCCCCCTCCCCCCCTTGAAGGTTCATGTTGAGGTTAGGGGTAAAATAGATGCCAAAATCGACTTCAGCGACCTAAAAAAACCCCATATCCAAAATTTCACGAATTTTGCTCCGAAATTCGATTTTGCACCACCCCTGCCCCCCTTTGAGGAATCATTTTGAGATTAGGGGTAAAATAAAGGCCAAAATCGACTTCAGCGACCAAAAAAAACCCATATCCGAAATTTTACCGATTTTGCTTTAAAATTTGATTTTTGGCCGCTACTTCTTCATTTCGGACCACTGTGCAAAGCTGCTTACTACTACAAAAATATCAAATTTCTTAAATAGGTAGGTACCTATAATCATTTTGTAATTTTTTTCTCAAAGAATTTTCACTCCATAAAAAGAAAATTGGCTTAAGTACATATAACTTTTCTTCGCATATTAGAGAAAGAAAATCAGTTGATGCGGTTCGATCAAAGGAGCTAATAAAAGCTAAATTTCATATTGTGATTAATAATTTTTCAACTCATCATGAAGACCAAATCTTTTTCTGTGTTTGTTTACAACTATCCACTTTTTACCTATTACCTTATAGGTACCTATACTAGGCAGATTCACTTTATATGCAGACGAGTAAGTGATTTAATTTTTTCATTTTGTGTCCAACGACTCAATTTGTGAATATCAAATTCGTGTTTAGATGAACTTGTTGGTTTATTCAAAATACCGTTTTTTGCGATTATTCCGCTAAATTTTTCGAAATTTGATTCGATTTTTTGAGTGGATTTTTCATGAAAAATTCATATTTTCAGGATGAAAATGAAATTTTTTGTTGAAAAAAGTGAAAATCGTTGCAATAGATGACGATTTTTGCAAAAGCACAATGCACATTCATCTGTCACATGGTTCAGTGGTCTCTACTCAAAGGGTTAAAAACCTAATATAGGTATCGCTTAATTTGTTCGAAATTCACGACTGAACATATCGTCACGCGAAGTAATTATAATTCTTTGTATTTTAACGTACATCATTATTGCAGTTGAGCAATCCAGATATTATATAGGTATAGGCGACTCGTTTCATGATCATAATTTTTTTCAACGGTTTGTCGTCTCTCTTTCATTACATCCCAGAAGCGGTAAAAAAAGAACTCGATTTGTCAAAAACAAAAGATGAATCTTTTCCAGGTCTTCGGTTCATTTGAAAAAATCCATTCTTGAACGTAGCTTAAGGGAAGAGAAATGAAAACTGGTCGTTAATTAATGCATAGTGTATGCATAGATCTTGGGGGGTTTTTTGTTTCATCAGTTGGTAACAATATTCTTAAAAGGCGAGACCACCATCTATAAAATATTCGCATAGAAATTCTCGATCATTGTCGTTCATTCTCACTCTACTACACGCGAAATTTGATAACAAATCGTTCGTAGGGTAATTCGTTCAATTCTGGTTTTAATTTTTTCTACGCTGAGTACAATTTTAAAACAATAGCATGAATACGTAGCCTACGAAGTTGCAGCACTTCCTTATTATACTAGTAGGTAGGTATGTATGATTTCAAGATTGAGCCACCTGGCAGAGGTACACAACTCGGATACATTGTTTCTTCTGACGTGTTACGTTGATGAAAAAAATATATATATTGACCCTTATTACATCGGGCAACCTACGTTTATACCTGTAAGTATATGTAAAATAATACTGATAGGTGTTGTACGTTATCAGTTGGGGATGTGAAAATTACCGCACAGATGTTAATTAGTGCCCATATTTAACAGGTATTGTTTCATCACTGTAACGGTGCTGGTTCCCGCCGAGACTTTTTAAACTACTCGTCTGCCCTTTGAAGAGTGAAAAAAGGGCATCGGTAGAAATTAAAATTATCGAAGAGTTGAATTTATAAAAGCATCGCGAGCCTACCTAAATATAAATGGGATAAAATATAACGCGAATACGAATATCTAACTCAACCTTAGAATGTAATACCTCGAGCATGTGCCCAGATTTACGTAGGTAGCTCGCCCATTTTCCATAGAATAAGTTCCTAATACCTGCCTTGTGCTTTGCTGTTGTTTCAACTCAATTTTGTTTATAATACCTATCTACCTACCTACCTATGATAAAAATGTAAGTTTGAAGGTAGTATCATTAACCCAGCACATTGCACATACACTGTGGACATATTTTTGTTTTTGTCTATCCTATAATCACCTCTAAAAACATAATCCCTTCATAAGCTTTACAATGTCCAGATGTCTACGTTAAATATTATGTACGTAGTTAGGTGGGTAATGGAATACAAGCAATTGTTTTTTCAATGGCTACTTTAACTACCGCTCGTTACCCTAAACGTGTGACTGCTGGCTTACTATCGACTGTATAGTATACTTTCATCAGCATGTACCTACTTAATACCTACGTTTCGTTTTTCATATGGTCGAATTATTTGAAAAAATAAAAATGGGCAAAATTTACAGTCCAATTGTTCTAATGTCTTTATGCAAAACTATCCTCATCTCTCGATGGTAAGTGTACTTGTAGGTAGGTTATTAAAACTAAATAACAGATCATGAAACAAAGTAATACGCTGTATTCTACACTTCTATTACGTCTGTTTAATTATTCCGTATGGCTACTTTTGTATGTGTGTTTTTTGAATACTTAGTTCAGGTAAGTACCTAATTCCTAGGTACCATTTAGGACCATGCTTTGAACTGTTATTTTTTATTTAGAAGAAATTTTCAGCCTATTGGTCGAATCCCTGTAGGACTTAGTCACAGGTCATGTACATAACATTTACGAATCCGTTTATTGTTTCAATGGAAACAAAACTATCTACTTCAAAAAAATCAGGAAATATGATTTGAGAAAAAATAGAAAATAGAAAATTGATCCGTTCTTTAAATTTTAGTTGCTAAAGTAAAGGCCATAAAATTGATACCTATAATCAAAATTTTCAAATTACAATTAGGTAACATTCGTAAAATTAATGCATACCCTGGCTTGTTTTCAATTTCTGTCATTATTTTAATCGTTGCCATACAATCAAAATCTATCTCAAAATTTGGAAACTTTTCACTCATGCAGGTCGCAGGGTCTAATGCGTAGAAGGAAAATTATGAGAGAAATAGGGGTTTGATGGGAATATCAGCCGGATATGTTCTTGAGGAATGAGGAGTAATTCTTCATTGAAGATTTGGAGGAGCGAGTTTTTTTTTTTTTTTTAATAACAACCAAGTATCTAAGGGAAATGAAAATTCTTCCAATGAAGGCGTACGCAAAAGACAAGGGTACGATTGCGGATCAAAATTTTGTATACCTACCTACCTAAAACTAAGTACATAATAGGTAAGTATGTAACGATCAGTAAGCGTTTTTTGAAAAAAATGTCCATCTCGTTTAGTTCGACCAGGAGTTTATGTTCATTTTCATGAAATAATCATGTAATTTGAATAATTTTCATCTTTCAGAGAATTATCTCAAATTCCTAGCTTTTTCTTCTTGAAAAAAATAAATACCACTATCTACCTCAAGTTGTAATTACCTCAAAAAAATTATGAAGGTTCCTATACTTTAAAAAAAAATTGTAAGGCATCATACCTATCTCTATTTTTAAGAATGATTCGTTTTTTTCTGAAAGCGTTATTTTTAAGATATACTTCTTAATGTTCAATGTTAATCGAACCCACAACTCTCCAGTTCTTTGGATTTTTGTTCAGAATGGTTGCACTACAGATCATCTCAAGAAACTAAGATTGTGATTGAGGTTTACTCTGGAAACGATTAAATAGAAAATGCTGAGGACCAATTTGAGCATCATTCTGACTTATATTGAAATAATTGTCGCCATTTTGGAGTCATCAGCAAAACATTTCATTTTTTTAAAGTTTCCTAGTTGAGCTATTTTAAAATGAAGATATGTTTCAATATCTCTTGGAGAAATTCAAATTACCCCAAAAACTTTTCCCGTTCCCTAGGTGAGTGTGAACTCGATTTTATAATATTCAGTAGCCTATAGCCTATCAAAGTATTTCTTTACGTACCTAATACCTATTTATGCATTTATGGGCAAAATTTATTGTCCATGACCGTAACTCGAGTATTACTTATGTAGGTATGTAATAATAATGGCCAACTATCTGAAAGATTCTCGGAAATGATTGGTTACCACTATAGGAATAGAAGTTTACTGTTTCTCAGAAAAAAAGTGGTCAAGCGATTCTGCAGTTGTTATAAGTTTTTTTTTTTTTTTAATTTCAATACCACTTCAAATACTTACATACATTTCAATACCTCAAACAATGAGTGGTAATGGAAACAAATTAAATTCGTAGAAAAATCGGTAGGTACCTATAGCTAGCTGTATCAAATTCTCATTAAAAACAAAACCAAAAAAATAAAAAAAATTAGGTCTATTGAATTTTTAATTCAAAAAGGTATTTACAAAGTATAAAAAAGTTTTTAAAGCGCGTGTCGACCATTTCAAGATTTAAAAAAATATGTTGGTACCTAATTTAGTTGAGAAGTTTTCTTTTAAAGTCTATTTATTTTTAAACCTTTTTTGAATCAAAATCTCAAAAAACTAGAGATAATGAAAACCTTGCTGGAAGACGCCGCAGAGGCGGTTCAAACAAATTTTTCTGATGGTAGGGGGAGAAGGAGATTAAAAATTTTTTCCATTCTTGGAATTTTTTTTCTATTAGACCCTTTTTTGCAGTAGTATCTAGGTAGGTAATTTTTTTGAAGAGAAGTACAAATCTGCTTTGAAGTTTAGCAAGCTAATTCAAAATTTTGAAGTTTTGAAATTCGCGTTTAATTTTATAATTTTGTAAAGGTCTGAAAGATTTTTGTAGTGTTCTACGTATTATAAATTTAATGTGATGTAATTCAAAATTCGCTTGTAATATTCTATTGCGTAAGAATTTATAAATTATTTTATATTTGTGGCCGTTCTGATAGAATATTTTGATTTTAACTAGTACTAATTGATGTAGGTATCTCTACCTACCTACATATAGGCTATAAGTACGTACCAATAGTAATAAATTGAACCCTATAAATTTTGATCATGAATCTTTACACAAGTTTTAAAAATAATAAATAGGTTATTCAAGATGTTTTTTAATTTATAATGGCTGATGAGGTTTGTAGGAACAGGAATTATTCGTATAGAGGTAGGTATTGAATTTATAAAATTTGTTGAAAAATTTTAATAGATCAAATTTAATCAATTTTCCAAGATGAGTTGATTTGTTACAAAGGGGGCTAAATTATTACATTTTCTCAGAGTCCATTTTAGGTCTCGGCGATTTGATTTCTTTCAATTTGATGAAATCACAATTGATCGTTTTTTACGGAGCAACCATACATTGTACCTATACCTGTACTTTTGAGTGGACGAAATTACGAATAAATAGATTTACTGTAGAGTAGATAATTAATCAACTTTTATGATCATGACCCTTTTCAAGATCCATTCTTATTGAATGGATTCTTTCCATCCATCTAACCTATGTGAGTATAGTATGCCTAGCATTGCAATGGTGCCTACATTTAAGTATACTAAGTAAGTGCACATTGAAACCGTCATCGTAAACACAACTGGTTCCCTTTTTTTACCGATGAAATATGTACTTCACTGAAACGCAAAAGGAAACCAGCAATTTCAGACATTTTGCTATCGTGGGGTATATTTGGAAACCAGGAAGTAGTAATGCCGCCATTTTGTATTGTTCTGTCAATAAATGAATGATCGAGTTTCTCTGTCAGGATATTTCCTCGTTGATTGCGGAAGGGTGGTTGCGTACGTGTTTTGGAAAGAAATTCGCCAACGCCAAAGCAAGGTTTTTATAATGGCGCACATTTCTTTTGTTTGTTTTTTTAATCATTTTCCTTTGATCAAAGCATCACGTGAAAATGCGAAGCAAAATTATTCGAGAAATAAAATACGTTCTAAAATTACAAGGCCGATTTGATGAAGTTGTAATCATTTTCATTTGGTAAAAACTGAGGAAGGAATTTATGCCTACAAAATAGAATTACGTATCAATATGCGAGTAAAAAAAACCTTATGAAGGATAGAAGGGGTAGGTATATACCTCTAATACCTATTGTTTGTATTTCTTCAAGTTCATTCATTTCACAATCTAGGACACACCGAAAAAAAAAAATTTGAAAATGCGAAGACGAAAAAATCATCTTGTATTAATTTTTATTTACTCATTAAGTAACTTATAAAAAGTGAAAGTTTTCGTTGGGGGCATTAATTAATTTTAAATGCCAACCCAGCCTAAGTATTTAGTTGAACCAAACAATATTCGGACTTCCACGTTCCCCAGAGGGCGATACCGTCGCGGTACGTGATTGGCTAGTGATATTCTGTGCCTTCCTTGTTTACTTCTCAAAACGGGACTTTTTATCACAAACTTCGGCGATTTCAAATTCGATGTTATATTTCCATTATTTCACATTGAATAAAACTAAATTTACGTATAGAGAATTGCTTTGCGATCGTGCTATCGAGTAAATGTTGTGGTGAATTAAAATAACACTTGCAAAGAACTTTAAATTCATTTAATCGTGCAACTTTGTTTCATCCTTCTAAGCTCACTAAAACACTGTAACTCGAGGTAATATTCATTATTCACAACATATAACGATACTAGAAGTCATATATTAATCAAAAACACTAAAAAAAACACCACGAAATGTACGAAATTAATGAAATATCGTTGAAAATTAATACGAGAATGAAATCGCCGAAGTTTGTGATAAAAAGTCCCGTTTTGAAATGTAAACAACAAGAGCACAGAAATATCAACAGCCAATCAGAATGCGCGACGGTATCGCCCTCTGGGGAACGTGGAAGTCCGAATTGAAGGACATTTTTCACTACCTACCTATTCATATGGTTCACACCTCTTATGCAAGCGACCATGGAAAATAGGTAAGCATCATTTTTATATTTTTTTTTGTTTGAAGCAAATGGTTTTTGAAAGAAAATATATATATATAGTATATCTGTGACCTCCCGTACGGAAAAAAACCATGGTTTACTATAGTCAACTTTAGTTACTATAAAGATTTTTGTAGTCAACTATAGTAAGTCAAAGTCAGCTATAGTAACTATGAAAATTTTCATGGTCAACTATAGTTACCATGATAAATTTTTGTAGTCAGCATAGTAAGTTGTAGCCAACTATAGTAACTACAAAAATTTTTGTAGTCAACTATAGTAACCACAAAAATTTTCATAGTTAACAATACTAACTATGAAAATTTTTGTAGTCAAAACTCTATGATGACGCAAAAATTTTATAAAAATCACGGTGAAAATCATTAAAAAAAAAAAAATTCAAAGAGAAACATGTGTTTTATTTGAAGTAAAGTAATATAGATCTGAAATGATTTGTGATTCGAAAATTTCAACGATTTGTGTTGATGATTATTCGGATCATTTTTTCTACTTTTAATTAAATTTTTGAACGTTTTTTACCTGATAAGAATTGCGTTTTTTTGATATCATGTCCAACCTCAATTTCGATTAAGTAAGTTAATTTACAATTTAATAAATTCGCTCAGGTACCTTTGGAATGAAAATGACTGATAGAAAAAAACAACGAAAGGACAAAATAAGTGATTTCTAAAAAAAAAAAATCGATTCACACTTTATTTGAAGGCGCATGAGATTATGACGCAATTTGTGGAAAAAAAATCTAACACACATTTTGTATCTAAATTCAGATCGTTTTTTTGTATGTTTTTGAAGGACTTTGCACCATAAACCTGTAGGTATAAAAAATTTTCATCCGGTGTTTTGGCAAAAAATGAATAATTTTTTTTTCAAATTATCATACTATACCAAAATTTTAGCTCAGTTTTTTTTTCAAGTCATAGTATATACCCAAATAAATTATTCATCAATTCATCAAAAATTATTCATCATTGGTATTCAAAACAATGTTCATCAACTTTCCAAAAAAAAAAAAAAAAAAAAAAGTTGAAAAAATTTATAAGTCCAAACCTAAAATGAATATATGCACAAATAAACCCCTATCTCTCAAGCAGCGCAGTGGCTTAGTGGGTTAGGTAGGTGGAATGTTCAGCGTTATGTGTCACGACGCGAGGGTCGAGGGTTCAAGCCCCGCCGGAGTCAAAATTTTTTGAAATTTTTTTTTCGTTTTTTGGAAAATTTATTGGCTTACAATGCCTGAAAATACAGAATTCATCGATGGGCATTCCATTATTGGTGTTTTTATGCTATTTTTTACCTAAAATTTTGGTACTATACTATACTATACTATACTTACTATGATTTACTATAGTAACTGTAGTCGCGAAAATACCATGGTTTACTATAGTACTTTTTTCTCATAGTCAACCATGGTTTTTTTCCGTACGGGCTATAGGTAAAGGTGAAATATTCATACTCATTACTCAATATGATTTGTAGAACGAAACTTTTTTTTAAAGAATTCGATCAAAAAATAGGTGTAAAGTCTCCTCTCCAAGGAAAGTTTTAAATAATGGATATGTTTTTTGGTCAAATTGACTCAATTGTTGTTCAAACATGATCATCCGAACCAGGTCTTCAGCTTGATCAGGACCAAGCCTGAGTTCTATGCTGTATTCTGAGATCTTCCGCAGCTGACGCCCGATTCCAGTCAAATGTATTGATATGAGCGAGAGTCATCTAACCAAAACTGGATCTGATCACGTCTTGTCTGGTCTAGTCTGATCTGATCATCTGAAGCCGGTTTTCAGCCCACTGACATGTTTGTCTGTCTAGCCTCTTGAAGTCATTGACCCTTGTGTCTAAACTCTCAAAGTCACTGACCTACCTGAGTAATCTCCCAAGGTCGTCTGTCAACCTGTCTGACCTCTTAAGGTCACTGACCTATCTGTAGGCCTCTCATGGTCGTCTGTCTGCCTATCTGACCTCTTGAGGTTGTCTACGTGCCTGTCAGTTCGCTTGTCTGTCCTTTCAAGGTCATTGACTCGTCTGTCTGGCTTCTCGAGGTTGTCTGCGTGTCTGTTTGGTTTTCTAAGGTCGCCTGCTTGTCTGTTTTCTTAAGGTCATTAACCTGTCTGTCTGGCCTCTTGAGATCACTGACCTATACCTGTTGAGCATCTCATGGTCATCTGTGTGTCTGTCTGCTTGTCTGTCGCCTTGAGGTCATTAACCAGTCGGTCTGACTTCTGGAGGTCGTCTGCCTTCCTGTCTAGCCTCTCAAATTCATTGACCCATCTGTCTGGTTTCTCAAGATCGTCTGTCTACCTGTCGGCCTCTCAGCAAATTTACTACAAGTAATTTGTTTCAAGTGTTTATAAGTCAATTACCATCATACACCTGATTAACCACTGTCCCAAAAATATAAGAAAGACAGAACAAATTTTAAGGGAGCTTACTTACGAAGATGTTCAAACAGACGATGAAGATATAGGTATGTCCGAAGTTTTTCACCTTTTTAAAATGGCATTGGGATCTACGACCTCATTTAGTGAATCTTTATTTTTTTGCTATGTTATTTTGTGAATTATTTTTTACTTGTTATGTTGTCTGTACTTGGTTCATTTTGTTTATAATGTAAATGTATTATGGACGCAAAAAAGCCCAGATGCTGAAGCGTCCTAAAATAAATAATTTCATTCAAGTCAAATTTGGTATTTGAGAGTCCACTTTAGGTGACACAAGTGAAAATTTCAAAGATTAGTAATTTTTTCGAGCTTTCAAAAGTCTATAAGCGTGATGTCTGGAGAATGGAATACAACTTTTTCCAAGTTCTTGAAAGTCAGATCAAATATAGTAAAATCAAATAAATGCTCTAAACATCGAAAAAATACATTCAAGTCGAAGATTTTTCAATTTTTCTATTCTTATGGATTGGCAATGTTGGCATTTTCTCCACAAGAACTGAAAAAAAACATGATGTTAATGAATTGAATCATGATTTATGAATGTTACTCGTAGGTATATGTATTTTATGCTAGGAAGGATTTAAAGTTTGAAAACGATTGATTTTTTGCAAAATTTGTGAGTTGGAAATTGGAATATAAGAATTCATAATTATTATCAAATGTAATATATTATTACTTCAAAAAGCATTTTAAAATTTTTTAATCGTAGGTAAAAGTGTAAGCACCATTATAATTTGATGCGAATGCAATTTATACCTAGTTGTTTCATTTTATCGACAGCCACAAGCCATTTATCATTTTTTATGAACTATCTGCACTCTAAAACCTACCCAAGGAATAACAAATGTATAATCATTATTCGTTCTATGGCAGCATAATTAAACAAAGCAACCCAGCCAAATAAACACTGGTATAAAATTTCGATTAAAAAATGATAATTTTACATCAAACAGCGTAAAAGCGTTACCATTGGTTTTTTTTTAAGGGAAAAAGAGTAGCAATCGTGGGGTAACCATTAAAAAAAATAAAATAAAATAAACTGAAATATGAATATACAACGCAAGAAATAGGGTTGTTAAGGAAATGAACTTTTTTCCTTCCACAAGACGACTTCATCAAAAGAATTTCGCCGCTGATTCAAATTAAAAACTATAGAATAGGGGTGCGTGGCAAATTTGTGATAAAAATTTTACTGTTACCGGAGGGCTTATTCTTTCTTTCAATACGAGAAAAGGGGAGAAAAAGGCAAAAGAAGAAGATTTGTTACGAGAGTTAGGGTAGGATTCGTCGAAAATTATGAAAAAAAGACGCCATGTTTGAAGTACCTAGCCTATGTTGATAGAGTTTCGAATGAGAAAAGTCTTAATTGGGGGGAGTAGAGGGGTGTCTATTTTTAAGAGAATATGTTGTATGATTGAGTCGCGTGCCTGCTTTTCATTTGATTGAACAGACAAGTTCTTTAGACTGCAGCGTGAAAATGTAATCAATTTCCATTCCATTCCATTTACCTTTATTCAGGTATCGAATCATGTCTAATAATGATTAGATAATTGAGTGGTATAAGTTTACTATACATACCTACTCATTTTTTCATTGTTGATTAAAATGGGTACAAACACTTTAGGTAGGTACTTATTGAATGAATAAATGATAAAAAATTTAGTAAGTAAGAAGATTTCTTTTGAAGATATCTCGATGTGTTTTAAAATAATATATAAATTCATATCGATCACTAATTCACTACAATTTTTTGTAATTTTTTTAGAGCTTAACGATCACGATGTTGTGAGTGTTTAACTGTTTACGTAGGCTACACGTGCTCGTCATTATTGGCTATCCTCAACTCATGAACTATCCTTGTAAATAAGTAGGTAAGTAAAGCGTTGTGAGTCAAAAGTTGAACAATTTTTTTTAAAAAGTTTCATGGAATTTCGGGGAAATGTTCACTTAATTGTTTATGAAAAAATTTTCAAAATACATAAAGCATTAAGACTATGGTAAATTTCAAATTTTTATGAAATTTTATCAAACTGCCGAGGAAACTACATGTGCTGTATGTAAATTTACTGCTTTTAGTTAAAGAATGTTTTCAATAAAGAAATACAGAAAATCATACCTAAATGAAACACCTACGTAGTACGTACCTGCTTGAACGTGATTTCAAGTTACCGTACAGAAATCATAAAAGTCGAAAGTCCTAATGAATTTAAAAATTGAAAAAGTTGTCAAATCAAAAATTTTATTTTAGAAGATTTCAATTATCAATAATTACGACTTTTTATTACTGTAACGGTGGGTGGTTCCCTCAAAGATGATGAAACTGATCCTCAAATTGAACCAAATAGATAATTTTTGTTGAATTTTCAAAAATTAAGAAATAAATCAGAAACGTGTGCTTATTTCTCTACAAAATTGATCATTATCATAATGACAGCTACAACAACAAAATGAAGAATAATCATAATATGTATTTTGAATTATTATTCCTATTCAAAATTCGAGCCAATAATTGATACTGCATCTTTCCTCAAAAATGCCGCATGCCTTCTGCACCACCAAAGATGTCTACTCCTCATCTTCAACGTGATTTCCCCTTAATTTAACTCTTCGTGATTTGCAATTCGAAAAGCAAGGTCGGATTAAAAATCCCATTCTTAATGACTGGATTGAATTTTATATTTCTCCTCATTTATGGCTGAATACAAGGAGAGAAAAAGACACGATAAAAGAAAATAAATTAAAATTAAAAGGGGGCGAGATTATAACACGATGACAGCGGGTGACGCCATTTGACACGTTGATTACATCGTCGAAATGGGGTTCGAAGATGAAAAAAAAGAAAAGAGGAAAAAAACAGAAAACAGTACCTAAAAGATTAAAAGATGAAACGTCCTCAAAAAAACACGCTAGTAAACCCTCTAATTAAAAAAAAGAAGAAGAAGAAGGAAGACAGAAAAGATGAATCTCTTCAAACAACTTTCTGGAAAAAGCATTGACGAATATTTGTAAGAAAATGTAAAAGTACCAAAGGTACTTCACTCATTGTTATACCTCCTTACTTTTGTTGCAATTTGAAAATTTTTTGCGAGTTGATTTTTCTCTTATTTTTCCTCCTTTACTTATGTACCTACCTACCTATACCTACCTACTACGAGTATATTAAACTTAGATGAATAATTAATCTACATCTTTCATTAATGAGACGTTTATGACTTTTGAATTCGAAAAATACATTAATGGGAATAAATTACGTAGGTACTGAAAATCATGAATAATATGTTATAGTTTCACTTCGACTTGAAATTTTGCATGTTTATCGTACTTATGCATTTTCTCATTTCAAGTACATATTATCTACATTCTAAAAAATCAAATCGATGTCATTATACAAAGCAATTAGAGAAAAAATATCAAATACGAGTAGGTAGGTGTGGCACGATTTCAAAAATTGCAGTTTCAACTGTTTCAGTTTTATTTTTACTTCATTAGTTTTTTTTATTTCAGTCATTTCCACATTAGGAAAAACCATCGTGATGGCCGATTTTATATATTTTTTAAAATAGGTAATATTAATAGTCTTTTCATAAATAAAGAACAGTTTGCATACAGGTACTCTCACGCGTTTACCAATGATTCATATTCCGAGTTATGCATAGACCCATGGGAACAGCTCCCAAGTAACATTTCAACTGCTTAAAAATAAAATTTAGGGACCTATGAGTAGAGTTTTGAATTTTAAGAGGCATGTTAATCTAAAAATTGTGTTGAATTGATGAAAAACCGAATGTATTCGTATAATATCCCGGAAACCACATATTTTTCTGGCCACATTCAAATTTCAATCATTTTTGGATATTCAACTTTGACATTGTTGGGGATAATAATACTTGGATAAGTATTTTTGAATTTGAAGCCTCAAATTTTTTGGAAAAGGAGTCTCAAAATCCAAAATCTTCAAAGTGGCAACTACTGCTTCTTCCCACGTCATATTCCAACTTGTCAACGCGTTTTGAGAATCTTTTCAACATGAGTGAGATAAAAGATATTTTTTAGGCTGAAATTAAAAAAAAAAAAACAATAACACAAAATCTGAAAATATGTGTCTATAGGTTTGTTTTTTTTACGCGGATTCTGGAAAATCTGGTGTTTGGACGTTTTTTGGATCTCTTTTTCTAAACACTTTTTAGATCCCCACTACAAACTTTCAAAACATTAGAAGTCTTCTCTCTTCAAGTAAAATCCAAAATCCATTTTCAAAAACTACTATCCTAGCAGATTTTCGTGGATTTTAAATCTGCCAAAATCCGTGTAAAAAAAACAAATCCAATATGTTTAATGGACTGCCACAACTCTAGAAATCTTTTTAGGTAGGTATAGGTATCATAATACTTGTTATACTTATTGGGCCCTTTTTTTAAAAAAATGGTTCCAGTCTTAAAATGTGTGATTGGGCAGCCATTTATGACCCCGGAAAGTAAGCTCCTTGGTTTCCCTTTAGATTGGTTGTCATTTCATTTTCTGTTTGGTCTACCTACCTGCTAAATATTGAAGTGAATTTTTTGGGATTCAATTTTGATAAGTACCTATAAATGAATGAAGTATTATTGTAAAAAGTACCTATGTATTTCAATTTTTTCGAGACATTAGTGTTGATGGAGAGAAAAAATCTTTCAGAGTTAACCATCTCAAAAAGAGAATGTCGAAAAGTTCAATCCTCAAAGTTTATAACTTAATTTTTTTTCACTACCCCCACTATGAAAAATGATTGTTTTTTTTGAAAACTTTTTATTTATTTAGAAATTTTTTCAAAAATCTGAATATTTTCGACCAACTCTCGAGATTGCTCCGTTCAATTTTTAAAAATCGGTTCTTTGTTTGTCGCTGTTTTCTTACATAAATGCTTATTTAAAAAAATTCTGCTTTCTCTGCATTCCTAGCTTTTCTCAAGAAATTCAGAAAATGACGAAGTAAAGTGTAAAAATTAACTGCCTTTCATTTTGATTGATTCATTTTTTTTAATTTAAGAAACAGCTACATACTTGGATTTTAATCAACTTGGTTAGACATTTTTTTTAAAAAGTTTTTTTTCGTTTCTTGTGTGCTTTTTTTGAAGAGGGAAAACGAAGAAACAATGCCAAACATTGAATAAAATATGCGACTGTTTATATCGCAGGAATGACAATAATTTTTGCTTTAAATAGGTTCATTTTTCAAAAAAAGAAAAAACAGGCAAACGACCTTATACCTAATTTAAAACAGTGACAAAATTTTGTTGAATTTATTCACATCAACTTCGGCCTGAAAACTCACTATTCCTGTAGCCCTCAACTTATTCTTGCTTAATTTTTTCAACTGAATAGGTAGGTATAGTCAATCGGTACAGATAAATTAAATGCTGACTTCAAGATAATTAATGTACCCAGGTGTCAACAATTTTCAGGATTGGGAAAGAAAATTGGATTTGTGATTCTTACTCAATAAAAAACTTGACTAATGAAGTTGAACATTTTTCATTTTAGTAGAAATTTTAGTAGAAAGAGACTTAAAACGAAACCATCTGTACCCGCATTACCTTAGGGCTTTATTCGTTTCTTGCACAATTTTCTGACCATCGCAACCTTTCCTATCAACAGAAATGTGGACATGAACCGATCCAATTTTAAACAAAATAAGTACATACCTATGTACTATGATCATCGATGGGTATTTTATAGGTACCTACATATCTATATATGAAAGAATTTAAAAAATCATTTCATTTTATAAATACCAGATTCATGAACGTATATGAAATTAGTAAAAATAATTTTTCAATATTTTGGATTTTCCAGGTTGATATTTGATATGATAGGCACGAAAGAACAAAGATAAGTACTTACCTCAACGATTTGTATGTGTACTTCAATGTTATGCAGTTTCAAGGATTGCTCATAATTGAAAAAAATGATTGAATTACCCTGGCAAAAATCACGTGTTGATCAACTCATAAGAAACAAAATAGGTACCTACATAAGTATGCAATGCATCACATCACTTAAACGTTATGCACAGTCCGAAGTGTTATGAAATATCTTACTTACACCTCTGAGTAACGTCCGCTCTTGGTTAATTACTTGTACTAATCCCAACAACGTATCTACTGCATATGCATAGGTACTGCGTACATAAAACAAACCCCCAAACAAATTTGAAGAGGGATCATAATTTCAAAAGATGATCTAGGAATCTGTATCGAACGAAACAGGTGTAAGGTATCCATGCATTTGAAATGTACGCGGAAGCACAATTCGTGGGAAAACCTCATCACGAAACTCTATAATAAAGATTGAAACTTAAGCACGAAGGAAATCTCGAAAGGTAAAAAAAACTAGTATATCAAGACAACGGAATTTCGGACAACTCGTCATCGAGTCGCGTATTCAAATTAAGGTACGCAGGTTTTTTATACTCTAGTTTTAATCTTTCGGTGATAATAAAAAGGGCAGTTCAACTAACAATAGTACCATACTGAAAGCGTTAGAACTCGTCGCTTATTTTGTAGACCGTTCATTAGGGGAAGAAGGGTCGTCGAAAATAAAAGGTTATAATTAGTGACAGGTCTAAGTCTTTGTTTTTATTCAGGTTTTGTTGGACACAAAAAATTTAACCCTTTCTGTGAGCCTATGCGTGTTTGAATCATGTAACATTTTTACAAGCAGTTGTTACTGTGATTTTATACCGATAACTTCTTATAGTGGTGACATGTTTTTAACATCTATATCTATTCGTGGATTACCTACGTAATCAAATGGTCTTGATAACATTTTTCATAATTTTTCGAAAGTTTAATGTAGGTATTTGAAGTGTAAGGAATTTCGGGTGCAACAGCAACTGACCATTTTGAATTAATTTTTAATGGCATTTCTTTTAGAAAATTTGTCTGACAAGGAAATAGTTAAGTAACAGCTTAACTATCACATCCCCAATATTGTTTGGTAATGTAATACCTAAATTTTTTGTTTCCCAGTGTCCTTCTACTTATTTGTTCTGCAAAGAAGAATAAAAACAATCTTTGAGTTCCGAATAATTAGTTCAACACGAGGCTTGCCATTTTAAGTCAATGGCGTTTGGAAAAAAATGAAGAAAAGACACTACACATTATAAATCTGCAAAAGTCATTTGAAAATATTTAAATTTCTTATTCAAGTGGGTGGATAACTGACTTTAACTTGACAAATTTTGACACTTTTATCCATTCTCATAAAATGACCATATCTACATATTTTAATTATTCATTGATTGCAGACCTTTGAATGCTCACTACACTCTTGCCCCTTTGGAATTTCGTTACCTATACTGCAGATTTTTTTCTTCAAAAATTATTGCAACGACAGAGCGAAGTTCAAAATCAGACCAAATGGTAAAGAATGAAAAGTAAGTTCTCCCATCCAAATTTTTCAAAATTGGATTCTGTTCAGCTGTTCTTAAAGAATATCATCAGGAGAATCATTTTTAAAAATCATCGCAGGTTGTAAATTTTGAGCGATTTTGTTCATTTTATGCGAATCAGAAAATGTCCGAAATAAGCTCCATTAGGTACCTACCCTGATTTCAGGATTTCAGATCCCTTTCTTTTTTACAAAAAAAAAAAAAAAAAAAAAAAACAGGGAAAATGGAATGTAGTAAAATTATTTTTACTAAAAAACACTCTCCAGCATTGATAAATAAGTCAGTGATGTTGAATTTGTTTCTTATCAATCAAATAAAATGTATTTTACGTAAATATCAAATCATGGTCTAAAATGTTTCATGTATTAGCATTTAGCATTTTATTCAATAGCAAACTGAGAGTCCAAAATAAAGACGAAAATCTCGATTATTAGGTATTTATTAGTTTTTTGATTTTTTTTGGCAAAAGAGAGTAGGGCTAGTAAAACAACGGAATATTTTTTTCTCTCGTCGAGAGCCACTTTATGATAATTTTGAGTCATTTTCTTTGTCAACGAAATGTTTGGCTAGGTTGATTCTGTAGGTAACGTTTTTACCGAACTTTAATACGTGACATTTTAAAAAATCGCGTAAATGCAGTTGACAGTATTTTATTTTGTTGCATATGTTTTAAAACAAAGCAGCATTTTTCAAGATATAGGCCATAGCCGTAGGGTAATATTATAAAAACTATACATTTAAAACCAAAAAATACCATAATCGCTCCCTCCTCTCTCCAAAAAAAGGTACGTGAGTATTATAAGAAAATTATTAGAAAATGAGAGAGGGAACTCCCAAAATCTTATGAAACGTTTTAAAAATTGATAAATGTAAAACAAACTGAAAAATAGTGTTTCCTTCATTTGCAAAAATGAAATGAAAATCACGTGATTAGTGCCTATTTTTTAAAATAATGTTAGTCTGAGGCTGATCATGAATTTGATTTCAATTTTTAATTTTTTTCTTTTTTTTTGTGCTTTAGAAACACAAACATTTTAAAAATACCTGACTTGACTAACATAGACATCTGCTAAAATGTTTGCGATTACATTTTGTTGTTGTATCAAAGTGTTTTTAAAAAATGGTCTTTGCAGTTTTGTTTTTTTTAAATATTTTTTTAATACCTGATGTTTAATTTTTCTGAATTGAAAATAATATCATAAGATGCTCTTACACTGAACGAAAGAAAACGGCTTTCCTTGTATGTAAGACTTTCACCCAAACGCCGAGCTGCCGAGGAAATCTCGGTGACCCGCAATTATGGACCAATTTATCGGAAATGGCTTGTGTTTTGTGAGCTTTGATGTTCAGAGTTTTTTTGTCGCAACTCAATTTCAGCTGAAATTGACCCTTTGAAGTGCAAAATATCGATGGACTGACTAAATTTAGACACTATTGGATCCGATACAGGCCAAGTGTGCGCAATGTGGCCATTAAAATGGCTAATGTAGACGAAAAATATTTTAAACTTTTCAAAAATCAAACCAAATATGTAGTACGTAGTATAGGTACCTTGTTCTTCCTACAGAACATCATAGCCTATAAAGGATCATCTATAAGAAATCCCTTGGCCTGATTTATGTACCTATACTCGCATTCCTACAAAATTAAATATGTAGATTTAATTAATTAATATTACCTACCAATAAATGAGTATTGATTACCTACCTATACCTAAACTAAGTTAAATAAATAATAATGTTTCTTGAATTTAAAATTTTGTTTCACGCATATCCTCGATTCAACATTTCAAAACACCTTCCTAATAGTTTGTGATAGGTATTCTCATTTCGACGCAGTCTTGTTTTTCCTGATCTCGTCCTTTTCTTCCGAATGACTTGCAGCTCAAAAGTATATCCTTGTTCAAAATGTGGGCACTGTTTTAATCATCAGAGAATTCGTGGCATTTTTCGATTCTTTATTGGAAATTCGTGATCAATGACGCGTTAACCCTGTCTCAGATGGCGATAGTTTATTTTTGACAAATCGGCAGATATTGAAATTTTTTTCGAATTTCAACAAGTCATAACTCATAATTAAGCGGCGAGATGTTATTATTAATCTTAGCTTACTCAGAGGGGTACCATTACCAATTATCTAATTCTGTTGCAATAGGTACCTATCAAAGGCTTGAAATAAGTATCATTTTACTCGTACTTGATTCATTGTTTAGTTTCAGATAATTAGGCCGTGAAATTCGAGCATGTGGCTACCTCTTCACTTATCAATCTATCTATAATATATTTATGAATTAGATATCGTACTGAGCAAGATGTCAAATGAAACTTCTGAAAGTTTTTTGGCTACAATTTCATTAAATTTGATACAAATTTCTAGGTGCCTATATAAAAATATCGTTGTTTTGGCTTAAAATTTTGTTGAATTTATTTTTAAATCAAACTTTGGTAGGTAGGTAGGTAGGTAGGTGGGAAGGTAAGTTAGTACGTACCAGAGAAGGTACATACGAGTAAAAGAAAAAAACAGTACCGAAACTGTAAAATGATAATAAAATAATCATCGGTGAAATTAGAAAATAAAAACCGCCATATTTAAAACGTGAAAAAAACAGGGATTGACTGAGTTGAGTCAGCAAAGGTTCCCTTGATAAAGTCAATTGGGCGTGCCTCTCCCCCGAATATAACAATATTATTGGGGGAGAAATCTATTCCTTGGTAAAAACGCAGGAAATGGCACACGTATATAACTTCAGAGTGCACTCAAGCGTGCTTTTTATTATTTCGTTTTTTCGTTTGAAACGGCACAGCAATGGCTACCCCAAAGAAATACTTCCCTTACTTTTTTTCGACAGTAAGAAAAAAAACAAGGAAGGGTGCTTCATTAAAATGTTAACACCGATATGGACTAATGAATGCGAGGGTTACAATGTTTGAAGAAAATTAATAAAATCTTTTAGCCACAAATTATGGTTGTATTTTCCGCTTTGCAATAATTAATTAAGTCGTAAGAATATTTACTGCCCATAAAATGAACTTAATTAGCACACTTTTATCTACTGTCGTATATTAGGAAAGCTTCGCTTCATTTTGTCTCTCGACAACGTCATATTGCGCTATTCGGTCTTCGGTCCATAAGTATTTTTGTGAGTACGAATTTATTTCAAAATTATGACAAATTTTGAAATAATTATCCACTTGTATGTAGTACCTATATTTATCAAAATTTCGAATTTTTTCAACGAAGATTTATAGATTGAAAAATTGTGTTGTCTTTTCATTTTATAATTTAAGATAGGTATAAGTAAATAAAGCTTTTAGGATAGGTACGTTTACGAGTATTCAACCGATTCGTCTTCTCTAATGTTTAGTTACCTACTGAGTTTTCCCCCTAATGTTTGTTTTTATTCAAGTCTCTGGAATTTTTTACTTTTAGAACTGCCGTAGGTATTATTATCATGATGTAAAACCTATGATTATCTATCATAGCATTAAAAATTGCTCAGCGTAAGGTTTTTCATGTTCGAAGTAGGTACTCTGTTATCCTACTAAACCACCATGATCGTAGAGAAAGCGTTATATTTACTCTTCTGTGCAAACTTTTTTCTGTTACAGGGAAAAAAGGTAAACAAAAATCGAGTGAGTATGCCTAGCGTGGCATTTCCAAGTTCAAATAATGGTATAAGGTTACGTATTTTTTCAATAGATCGTCTTGAAAACTACCTACCTATCGCATGAATTCATATCCTTAAAATGTAGTACCTAAGCACTTTTTTTAAAATCTGGATTCGTGTAAGTATATAAAAGCGAACGTTAGAAACCACGACCCTCATCATTTTGACGATGATATTCGGGTCTCTAGCCAAATTCACAACGCATCACTGTATATTTTTCCTAAATTTTAAAGATCCCTTTCAAAAACAGTTCGATTTACTCGCAATAAAAAGTGGATTCCACAGAAAGATCGTTATATCATGTAATTGACTTTTAACAAACTTGATCTTCAAATTTCAATCATTATTTAAAGACTTCATCATAGCACTGTTATCGCAACAACAATAATTTGTAACTTATTCATAGTTGGTAAAAACCTCCTGCCCATCAAATAAGTGAATAGAAATACAAGTACACAGATGTTCTTCTCGTATATCCAATCTGACAAATCATAATTATAATTAATTAATGTATACGTATTTTTAATACAAAAATCATCATTACAATAATTACAGCACATTTTTCCACTGCAGGTGGGTGAATAATCGAAATTCTTCAATGATCTCAGAAATATTAGATTGTACTCATTCAACGACCATGGATTCAATACCTGCATTTATTTTATATATTTTTTTCATTAGAAGAGATAATTTTGGAATTCTGTTTTTACATTAGAAACTCACCACTAATTTCTAGATCTTCTTCATGGAACATGTACTCGTCTTGTAATTCTCTTAAATACTGCATTGATCTTTTTTCATCGACAAATAAACTATACACTTTCTTGATATCTTCTATGCTCACCTAAAAAACAAAAACAGAAGGAATCTCGTTGAACATCAGTAGTGAACATCCAGAGAAAAGTATCACATATCAATATTTTTAGTAGTAGTTAACCTCAGTTGCTTTTCTTTTTCGTGATACTAAACTGGCTGTGGTAATGAGTTGAATAGCATATCGTAACGAAGATTCTTTAGCAATTTTAGTCAACACTTCTAAAGCATCACGATGTATATCACAGTCTTCTTCTTCTGATCTGCAACAATGAAATTGAAATTACTCAACGGCGCTTTTCAAAGTAAGTAATAAACGTCAAACAATAACTTTTTCAGTACATATTCTCTTGGTTAAACTGAATATCTATTGAACTGTTGAATTATTTAAATGGTGAAATGTACCATCTGCGAAAAAATTCAACGAATTCTCGGATTTACCTTATTTTTAAAATTTCTGTCAAATCGTCATTTTCATAATGACTGGTTTGAATGATAACCATACGATCTAATAAATCACAAGGAATTCCGTGCGGTGACATATAATTTGTTCCACGAATACGCGTCACTCCACGATTGGTAGCAACAATGACGATGGGTGCCATTTCATCTTCCAAGGCGCGATTCAAGAACGAAAAACATTCGATATCCAACATATGAACCTAGGAAATAATTTCATTAGAATTCGAGTAGGAAAGCACACATAATTCCATCAATAACAAAATTACCTCATCTATGAAAAGGACACCTGGGATAAATTCTGCTTTTCCTTCTTCTCTCCATTCACTTACTTTGAAATTAATTTGTTCGCGAACTTCTGATTTTATTTCACCGGTATCACCTATTTCATAAAATTATTCGATCATTTTGCTATCTTGTTGAAGAGGGAGAGAGAAGGGTGAATAGAAACACGTACCAGAAAATAAGGCTAAAAAGCCGTGGGTACGAGAATTAATAACATCAATTTCATGCAATGTGACAGTATGTACTACTTCTTTTCGTTTTTGTAATTCGCCTTCTGGACACTGAACAAATCTGTAGAACGAAATTTAAAAAGTGATGTTTACTCAACTTTAAATGAAAAGTTGATAGAATAAATAAATGAGGAAAAACGAAAGAAACCTCGTTTGTGGACCAGCAGCATCATAATCTCGAGCTCTTGTGAAAGATCGTCCAATTCTAGTTATTTTACCCGTTGCTTTGTCTATGGTAATGACATCGCCAGCTTGAACCTTTATAAAACAAAACCATGATTTGAAATAATGATTTTCAATTTCCGTTTTTAAGAATTAGTTGAATAAGAATAAATAAGAGTGTAATTACCCTTTCTTTCATCAGCGCTTCGATCATTTTGTTTCCTAAATCGTAAATAGTTTCCATGTCGGTTGATTTCAAAGTCAGTTTGCCAATTTTTGTACCAACGCCGGTAGCCGGTCTTTCCACTTGAATTTCAACCACTTCTCCTTCAATTATTTCAGATTCTTCTCTGTAAATTTGCCAGAATTGATAGTTTGCAATACTTAGGCATGTAATACACAATGTAAATCATACTTTATTCGAACACCGATTGATTTTCTTAAAGCTTGCGTAAGAGCTTCAGTTTTACTCATTTCTAAACTGTATACTTCCGCTCCTGACATACTGGTGAATGGTGTATCCGGTCCTAACGCTTGCGATAATCCCATAGCTATAGCAGTTTTACCTAAGAATACACCATAAACTGATAATTTAAACCACTCGAGCAACTTTAAAGATATCAGACTAGAATTTACCTGTGCCGGGTGGTCCTGCTAGTAAAACTGAACGGCCTGCGATTTTACCTTCTTTGATCATTCCTAGAACCACGCCAGCAGCTTTTCGAGCTTTCAGCTGTCCTACCATTCCTTGAGATATCTACCGGAGCAAAGAATTACTTTGTTATCAAAGAGTATTCACACAATACAGTTTCCTGAATGAATTCCAAGCTCACCTTACGAGGTTCAAAACTTTCATCTAATCCCAAACCCCGAATGTGGGAATGTGCTCCAATACGCTCCACCCGAGCGATATCTTTCACTTCCGATATTTTTACACCGGCCGTACTCTGTAAAAGCATACATTTATGGTAAATTATTGATCAAGAATGAAGTTATCATTTTGTTTACTATGAAATTTACGAACCGCCATAATTTTCACTCAAACGAAGCTTCAGGAAACACAATAAATTATAGCAGGACTGGAATTAAATGATTCAGATTCCGACGAGTACAAGTAAATTAATTTTCTGTTGCCAAGGGAATCGATAGAAATAATTCAATTTTTCAAAAGTTTACCGCATTTTTATTTTCGCGTGCTGTTGTTTTCAGATTTTTATTTTTTGTTTTTGAAAAACTTAAAACTTTTTTGAGTTTTTAGATCAGTAGCGAGGCACAGTACCAATCTCTATGAATCGTGTCGTTCAATATTTGTACGCTCAAAGTGACTCTTCCGTTTGCGCAAGCTTTTTTGAATTTTTTGTTTCCCGCCATTACACCATTAGTGCCCTACACCGATCGGCGATCGGCGATCGGCAATCACGCTCACGCCATCCCCATCATACAAAATACAAAAATTAAAAATAATAAGAACTAAAAAGGATTTGATCGAAATTGAAATGAGTGAATTATTAAACTCAAGTATATTATTATATTATTATACGAGATTACGAGTATTACATTTTTTCATTTTTTGTGATTGCAATTTGCTGTGAAAGAAATGTTTCAGAATGGTTGCTTTGCTTCGAGTTTGATTTACCAAAGTTGGAACTTGGATGGAGGTCAGCTGCGAAAACTGAAAATAAAAAGCACATTGATCAAGATTCAAAAACAGAACTTTTCAGAGTTTCAAAATTTCAATATTCATTATTCAAACTTCAAAGACGAACTTCAACGATACTTTAACAGGTAAGTTGATGTGGTATACTGGTATATAGAATTAGAAAAATACTAAATTAATAGTAAATAAGTACCTATATACCTATTTAATTCGTATGTTGTATGTGAGGAGCTTGGTGACAAAGTTAGACAAACGCCACGGAGGGCGCATACGGAAAGGGACCTAACGACCAAAAAAAAAAAAAAAAAAGTTCTCCGAAATTGTTGTAGGAACTCTGTAAAGGGTTCCTACAACAATTTCGGAGAACTTTTTTTTTTTTTGGTCGTTAGGTCCCTTTCCGTATGCGCCCTCCGTGGCGTTTGTCTAACTTTGTCACCAAGCTCCTCATGTATATTCAATCAAATGATATTAATATTCATTTAAACGGATGTATTATTATTACTTTGTATTTTACGTATGTTATTCTGTTTTGCGTTAGTTTCATAATAATGCGATGCATCACTTATCACATGTCTGATGTCACAGTCTCGCAGCTTTCCGGATGAAAAAAGAATTTCGAAAACGAAAATGGGTGGGTAGAGAGTAGTAGATGCCTTCAATAAATTTGGATTAGAAAAAAAATCGATAGTAAATAATAATTGCAACTTGCAAGGGATTATTGAAAATAATAAATATTAAATTGTGGTTTGTTGATGCCATGATCCATAATTCCATGAAGGCTGAATTAAAATGTGCCGAACTACGATTGACGGAATAAAATTAGTAGGTACCTACCTACAAACCTTGAAATCTACCTGTCTGAATACATATGTACCTATTATCAAGTGAACAGGACCTAAATATTATTATATTTCATGCTCTGGAGTGAGTTTCTAGTTTTCTTTTTACTTTCTCAAAGCGCCAAATTATGTTTGGTTTTTTATCACTTAAAAAGAATGGAATATGGATTTTATGATTTTTATGGGCTAAAAATACATACAGCGGAAACGGAAACTACCTGAATTTGGAACTTTTCTTCATATTTTGATCAAGGAAAGCATCGAAAGAAAAATAAAATGTCCGTATGGATTTACACAATTATTTATTCGAGACGAAATAATTATACAATATTACGTACCTAGTGTGATGTACGATGTACATACGTTGCCGTCCTATTATTTCCTTGAATGAATTTTGATGACAATTCTTTCAATGCGATTGTTTGTTATAATCAATTTTCAATTTTTCATCACAGTTGTGTCACTAATTCGTTGTTTAAAGATTATTGTTTCGTACATAACTATGCAGCGATGCTTAAAAATCGCAATCGATTGTAATCGGTGTATCATTTGTAATTTTGTTTCAGTTTGTGATACTTGAAATTAATATCTTCTTCACGTTCCCTATTTTAATCAGTTAAGTACTGAATAAATTGGAGGGGAAAAAACAGCTTGAAAGTTACTGAAATATTTTGGATTATGGCCCAGAAATAGAAAAGTTAAAAGTTAAAACCCGCATACGGCATACGGCATATGTAATGTAATTAATGTTCAGTGTCCGCACCGTCCTCTACTATTCACACCAAATGAAAAATCAGCATTTTTGATCTGCCATCGGCAGTGATGGCAGCGTTCGCGTTCGTGAACGCCAAGTTCGCGAACGTGAACGCGAACGCGAACGGAACGCGTTCTTTTTTGAAAGAACGCGAACGTGAACGCGTTCTTTTCAAAAGAACGCGAACGCGAACGGCGTTTGTTTTGATTGAACGCAAATTTCAAAGTTTGAAACATTTTTCAGGCAAATTTTGCATTTTGAGCCATTTTCATTGAAAAAAAGTGGTAAAGTATAGAATTTTTACCCCTTTTTAGTTATTTTTCAATAAAAATGCAAAAATTGCGTTTAGAATAGGCCTACGATGTCACTGTTACTAGTGTTACTTGCTGCAATTCATTAATCATTGTCTCCCGAATCATGCATTTGCGTTCTCGTTCGCGAACGACATACGTTCACGATCGCGTTCGCGAACGCGTTCTTTTTAAATGAACGTGAACGCGAACGCCGTTCATTTCAAATGAACGCGAACGCGAACGCCGTTCAAATTTTTGCGAACGCTGCCATCACTGGCCATCGGCCATCTCCATTTGCCGACCTGCCGATAGGTCACCGTCACTCCTCTGGCATATTGACCATTTTTAATCTCAGATCTCAAAGCTGTTTTTATACCTTTTGGGAATTTGGGTTGGGCTCGTCATTTTTGCCATAATCAATTAATTGAAGCAGAAGTAATAAATCATCGTCGGCCTAAGTGCAATTCCTTGTAAGTGCCACATGTAAATAGATACTTGTGTAAGAAGCGCTTAATCGCCTGTAGCGCTTTCTATTGGGTAAAAACCTTCAATTCTTGGGTAGGTACTGTGTTTTGGTGTGGACAACACTACCTACCTTTGAGTTGAAGGTTTTGTCCCATAGAAAGCGATACATGCGATGAGGCGCTTCTTACACAAGTCTCTATTTACATGTGGCACTTCCAAGGAATTGCACTTAGGCCGACGAATTATCATTCAATATTTTTGATTTTGTATTTGTTCAAATTCAAAATAAATATTTAATATTTAAAAAAAATGAAAAATTAGGACGGCCTGACGGCCAGGCACTGCGTCTGCTGCTGCCGGAAGACTAAAAAATTGATTTGTTGACATTTTATTTTTCAAGGACGTTTTTGTTTTTACTGATAAGAAAAATCAAAAAATTGAAAAAATTTCAACTTGCGATCATCAATCAATCTCATTTTTTGAAAGTGAATTCACATGAAATAAAATTATTAGTGAATTATATTTGATCAACGTTGCTGAAACAAGCTTGGCACGATCTCGCTAGTCACATTTTGGTTTCATCTTCCTCTGCCACTTTGGGTAAGTCTTCTTGTACTTCTATAGTTGTTCATAACTTGTACGCAATACTTGAAACCGGTTGATTACAAATTACCATAGCAATAAATGATCAGCTCAGTTTGTATGAATTTTATTCTTCACTTTAACATTCGAACATTGTTTTTTGTTGAAATCATTACAGAAATAAATAATGTTGTTCGAAGCGAATGATTGGAAAAGAAAAATGGTAACGCCGTTACAAACAACTTGATGTTGAAACAAAATTATTCAAGGATTTACAGTCTTAAAATAAAAATGAAAACGTACTAAACTAAAGGATTTTCATTTAAAACGCCTAAATTAGGTAAAAGGTATAAATTTGTAGTGACTAGTATGAAAAAAAGAACGTCTTGTCATCGCATCAGTACACAATAATATGTTGTAGCCGTAGGTACATATCATTTTAAAAACAATAATTTACGTTCATTTTGAGTGCGATGACGAAACGCGCTTACCCAAATATACAACACAAAATTATCAGTTTTGTTTTAAACTTCGTTTACCTCCCCATTGAAAAAACGATCCCGCTCTTCTGCTCAGATTATCTGGGCTGTGTAGCGTACTGACGGTAAACATTTTCTTATAAAAAGATCCTTTTTTTTGTTCAGGTTGTCTGCGGGACCACTCGATGAATTCTTTAAATAATTCTTGTAAATTCAATTCATCAGTCAAGCACAGCTTTTTATCCGATGCTCGTTTCTTTCTGCTATTAGTGGTATCGTTTTCGTCCTTTGAACTGACTTCGCGTTTCATAATATTATGTTCGTAATTATCTTCTAACCTATCATTAAATTCATTTTCTGGGATACTTCTTTTTCCACCCCAATTGAAAAATTTCTGCGTTCGTTTACCTCCCCAACTTGAGAACGAAGGTTCTCTTTTGGCAGCCGAATCGTCTGGCGTTAATGGAACTCGTTTACCGCCCCAGCTCGAAAACATATTCGGTGGCGTTCTTTTACTATCGTAATTGAACGGTTTTCTCGATCTGATTTTTCCTACTTTACCGTTATTCCAATTATTATTCATTATCTTATTCAATTGTCCTTTCCAACCCGCTGAAAAAGGATACTGAGGTACGTCTTTACTTGTACTCTCGTACGATGCGAAACGTGGACTTATATGATTATGTGGTGGGCGATATTGTCCCAAATTAGTCGTGCTATCTTCTGAAAGTTGTCGCAGTACATCGTTTACCATATTTTGTTGTCTGTAATTTTCCAGCCATTCGCAATGCAGTGTGCTTTGTTCGTTGCATAAATTAATTATATCTTGGATGGTTGATTCCGCCTGGGCAAACGTTCCATCAATGTTTATCACAATTCCCAACACTAATATCCAATGTATGATTTTTGAAAGGAATACTTTCATTCTGAAAAAAAAACAAGAAAAAATACATAAGTCGTGACTACTGGGTTATTTATGTACAGTTGGATTTGCTTTCAACATTTTAAAAGTGTAGGCGCTTATTTGATATTGTCTCTCTGACTTAATAGCGAAAAAAATTCTACAAAGTCACTTTCATGTGGTAATTTTCGCGTTCAAATAAATCGTTTATTCGTAATGCCTAGTAATTATTAAGATTTTATGTCAAATTTTACCATTTTTCTCACCCAAAATAACTGGATTTTGAAGGTCAACTTTTCTTGTCCTCTTTATTTTATGAGTGACTGACAGTGAAAGTAAAAATGAAAGTTATGAAATTTTGCCCTACCTTTATGTTTCACGACATTTTTTAGTTTTTCAGTATCTTAAATCCGTGGATTTTTAAATTCACATGTAGGTAGCCCCATGTATGTAATGTACCTAGCACCTACAATTTTACTCTTAATACGTGTATACTTAGTACTTACATACCTAGGTAAATTCGTAATCAAGTCAAGTGAGCTATTTTCTCAAGAATCGAATATAATTGGGTTTAAGGAGTTGGTAATTATTATTAATTTAAAATAAACAGCGTTTATTATTCTTTGAAAACTGAAGTTCTTCGAGTTTCTTTCTCACCAACAAAAACAATTCACGTTGTACACTGTAGGTACACTTGATGCGCAAAGTACCTAGTCATTTGTTAAGAGACTTTTTCATTACTTTATAGTTTCTGTTTCTTCAAATAGGGATTTGTATGTTTCATTTTATTCAACATTTCCTTGGTAGACGATACATATTCGTAATTTTAAAATCAGAAAATAAATGCTTCCTAGTTGGTTGATTTTTCAAAAACAAACTTCACCTAATTACTATCGTTCGAACAAATTTAACGTTCTCGTAAAAGCTGTAATATTTCGCAGAATCGTAATCCGTAACCGAAAGATGTATTTACATATTGTTCGAAATAAACTTTAGTGAAGACTTTGATAAAATATTCGATTGAAAATTTGTGAAGCGAGGATGGATATGTACTTGTAGATATATTATGCTAAATAAAACGAAAATTTTCAAAGGGACTTAGCTTTAATCCATAAACGATTCGGAAGAATTACATTATCACAGACAGTGCCAAGTATGTAAAAGTTTCGACTAATGTAATTCGTTTTAATGATGGAAAATTAATTTATGAAAATACCGATTTAGAAGGAATGGCTCTGAGGTGAAAAAATTAAATAATCACTAATGCATAATAAAGAATTTCTCGTGAAATTTGTTTTAAAATAATATGTTTCGTGTCCCTATACCTATACTTCGGAAAAATTCTTGTTAAGGAGGAGTGCACTTATACCTATTACGAGTGAAATTCGAGTGATTGTTCATTCCATATTTTCCCCAAGATTCATTCTGATTCAAACTTGTATTCTCGTATAAATGAAAACCGACAATTTTTCAAACATACGTACTAAACTTGACCGAAATTTTGGAACGAATTTGGGGTCTCGGAAGAGTCGCGTTGGTAATTTTAGACATTGCATTAAATACCTTGAATATTTTGTGATTAAGTAGCTGAAACACGTTCGCTTTCGTGTTGCAAAGAGAAACCCGTGCAGCACGAATTGCGTTAAAAATCAAAGTACCTAACATTAACTAGCTGAAGAAAATAGAAAGCGAAAACCTACTCGTATAAATCTCGTTAGCTTGAGTGGGTTTGAAAGAGGATACAAGGAAACATTGTTGCGTATGGAAAATTCTATTGTATGACGTGTAATCCTTCGGGGATGTCATTGCTTCTAGTACTAGTGAGATTCAAGATGATAATGTGTGAAAAACTACATTATGTTATCCTATCATTAATTTAATTTACGCATATTGATTTTCCTGCAGTGTTCATAGGTCTTCATATCGAAAAAAAATCTAAGTATATTATTTTATAATTTATATGTAATTATATTTCCCGATGGTAAATGTAAAATATTATTATATTCATCCCTTTCAATGCACTACGAGTATTTCGAAAGCACACTCAGATCTTTTATACGCTCTGATTCTTTCATAAATGTAACAAATTTAGAGGCTTGTGCAGGTTAAATCGAAGAAATGTTAGAATGATGCTTCAAAACTTAAAACTTGATATTGAAGGAATGAATTCTTCAATTTCTGAAATTATTTGAAAAATAGCTCAATTGGAAACCCAAAATTTATGTTTTTAGAATGATTGTTTCACTTTGCTCAGCGCAATGATTCATCTTTGCACATGGTGTTCTGTTTAATGAGTTATTGTTTGAGAAGAGGACAGTTAATGATTATTGATACACTGAATTTTGGAAAAAAGAAAAATGTTGTGCCCTGTATTTTACTACATGATGACATCAAATTAAAAATTTCCGATTCCAGGTAAAGGAAACATTTTACGTTTCAATATGAAAAAACTGAAAAAAAAAAGATTACAAAAATTTATGTTTAGTTCTGAAAAATACTTCAGCTTTGGAGTGTCCGAACGAAACAGTGAAATTTCACGTGTACATCTCAAAAAAAAACACGAAAAAACTCCATCATATAAAAAACGTCAGCAGTCAAATTTCATTTTTCAAATTTTTACAGAATGTGAAAATTCAAAGGCTAATGCATAATATCGAAATTTAATCCATTTGTATCAGAAAGCAGAAAATTTGCTTGCATCATTTTTTTGGTCTCTCAAATCGGTTATGATAGTTTTGGAGCCATTTTGGAGCCTCTTGTTAATTTTTTCGAATTTTTAAGATCTGAAACAAATTCTCATGAAATAAAAATGCAGTTTCTACAAACTTCGATGCAAAAAACATTTTTCAGAAAATTGTGCTTGAATCGGTCGAAAAGGCGAGGAAAACGATTAATCTGAGTTTGTAGGTGTTGAATTCAAGTAGCGTTTTGTTGACGAAATGTTTGAGGTAAAAGACCCAAAATCTATTGAAGGCTTTAAAATATGTAACCTGAAACCTCTTAATGCACTGGAATTAGTTTTCTTTGATGAGAATACTCTGATAACATTTCTATTTCAGGTCTCTTTTCATTCAAACTATTAGTTATTTAGTTAGCTTTGAAATTGTCGTCTCCATCGAAGTAAGTAGTGCTCAAAAATCGCTGCTCCTCGATCCAAACATAAATCTCTCAGCAGATATAGCATTGGTATGTACATAGGTACATACATAGCACCTATCCTTAAGAAAATGTAAGTCCATGAAGTTGAATTTTGACCTGCTGCATAGAACAGGAATCTGGCTCACTTTGTAAAGTTAATTTCTCAGTACGTGTCAGTAGCGAAATGTCTTATTTTTAAGTAAAAATTATAAAAACTTGATGTCCGCCTAATTTTACTTTCACCCCCGTCACGTCCCCGCTCCAATCAACTTCTCCCTGACCCACTTCGACATCGCCTGTGAAACTTCAACATTTTCCTGCAGTTTTCATTTGCTTGTACCTATCTAAAAAAGTTCAAAAATTGTCAAAAAATATTGCAATTTTACTGCAAGGTTTGAAAATGTAAAGAATTCATTTTTCAAATTAAAAACCACAATTTTTTCGAAAATGTCCCCTCTTTCAGCCCTCTTATCTTCCCTTTAGGGGTACCTTTCAACTCAAAATAGAAATCTTTGCTGAATTTGGTCAAAGTCCGCCGACTTTTTTTGGAGGGCGATCCACCCTATTATAGATGTCTATGTGTGAGTCTATTTGAAGAAAATGGATAAGTTCATTGTTTATTAATATAAAACTTGTAACAGTTCACTTCCAATCCTATTCTAAGAAACCAGATCTAAATATTATGTTATGCTATTCGTTAATAAAAGTTTTGCATTAAAAACATAAGATCTTGAAAAGTAATTTCCAGTGAAAATATTTCATTTAGTTTTTATGTTTATTTTTTGAATCGGCGTTTTACAGTAATTATATTATAGAGTTGTTGTAATACTCGCAAATAATTTCTACTTCGGGTTGAATTCTTTTTCAAATTTAATCTCAACGTAATTTTTTGTTATTCAATTGCAGATGATTTAATTTATGCAGTTAGGTACCTTATTCAAGTTTTATTTTCGTTTTTTCTCCAAGTAAAGAGAACAACTTCTAAACGTTTAGTTTTTTAATTTGTCCAAAACGTTGTATTTACTCGTATATTGATTTTAGAATGCATTTGAATAACGAGTAGGAACTTTCATTATCAACTTTTGCTATTGTTTTTATGTACCTAACCTACATAATTACGCGTAGGTACAAAAACTGATATGTATACATATAAGTATATTCATTATCTTTAAATTCTTTTGAACTTGGGTTGTTTTGGAATTCAGTTCTACGATGTATCTTCAAAATTGAAAAGGTTACGAGAAATTAAATTAGAGATGAGACGTCTTGAATTTTCAAAAATAGTATATTCCAAAATGTTGAAAATTTTCCAAGGACATGAGGTGTAGAGAAAAATTATATTCACTCCTTGTGAACTTCTCATATTAAAACTGACGCCAAAAAACAATGCTTCCCCTTCCTTTCTCTCCATAACATTAATATTTTTCAATGATTTAAAATTACGTTCAGCTTCCTCAAAACGATTAATAAGCAAAAAACGTATGCCATTTGTGTTTGTCGGGGTACTTATTTGAATTGGAATACATTTTAGGTAGGCAATTAGAAATCTATCTATTTTTGTAATGCGAACATCTGATTGGTTAAGCATCTAAAAATAATGTCTTGATATTGGAGAATCATTACAAATGTATCCCGATTCAAATAAGCACCCTTCATCTTCAAGTTTCTCATTTTTTTTTTTTTTTTTTTAAGTAAATGATTAATGTCTTCTTCAATAATCTCAAAAATGCGCAGCAAGTGTCTTCATGGTACCTACATTTTTTGTTCATTCTGAGTAAATATTTTGACCAAAATTCACGCTAAAAAATTATTGTATTTGTACCATCCATCTATGGCAGATATTCGATGGAACACCCAGTATCACCCGAGCACTTGAAAAATATGTAGAAGCATAATTAATTTGCTCACTAATTTCAAAAATGTTCCAACGAATTTTATAGATGCCTATTTGTATGTGTATCAGATATGAAATATACGTATTGCGTTTCAAAAAACACTTGTTTGAAATAGGTTTTAACCTATTTGAATAAAAGTTCACGATGAAAAATATTAGTAGGTATAAGTGTTATAAAATTTAGTTTTCCGTAGGCGATATACCTTTGAATATTTTAGCCGTGTGATGAGTTTAAATCCGTACCTACATCTTTAGAACTGTTTGTGTTTATATACCGTGTCGCGAAGAAAAATTAGAATTATTTTCGTACCACCTTGAGCGATTATTTTTTACATTTTATCAAATGAATTCAAATTCTTCGAATTTTGAAATTTAATATAATTGTAAAACGAGCGACATTTTAACGCCTGGCAAGATTTTTACTTCGCCTGTATACTTACGAGTACTTTGGAGCTAATCAATGCTGGCGTTACATACACGGCGATATATGGCGGATGATAAATTTGATACGATTAGGCTTTCATATCCTCGAAATGCGAATAATTTTACATTCATATGTATGTACGCGCGGCCGCCCGTTTCATTTCTAATTCGTTTTGCAAATATTGTTAATTACATAGAGCGAGGTGCAAAGAGCAAGGGTTGACATCATCTTGTTCGTATAGTTGGTTGTATTTTTGGTATTAATGGAAAACACAAGAGTTATTTTGTTTTGCTCCCTATAGGTAAGTCTTTTCTGAATGGGTTTGCTTTTGGGAAATTCTGCTCACATCAAAAACTTAATGTTAGCGAAACGTTAAAATCTAATTTTGCTACACGTTGTCATTGAGTATGGTTTGAAATGGTAAAATGTAGAAAACTAATAACCGTCCGAAGCTGTGGGAGTAATTTACCTGCCGAATCTCTATCGTCGCAATAATATCGTAGAATATCGTTTAATTGATTTTCAAAATATTGGCGCCTAAATTTCGTCATTTAAACACTGTTTTTTTTGTTTTTTTTTGTGTGCGTGTGTGTGTGTGGGGCTAAAATGTCCGTCGATGGCGATGACTTTCAACAAGAATGATTCAACTATCACGTATAGAGTTTGAAAATTTTTTGTGAAACTGTAGAATATTCAGAGCCGTAAAGGGCAGCTTTGTACTTGATAATGGTTCTGGAGTGATACTAGTTTGCAATTTCTGAGATTAAAAAATAAATTTTTGCGCTTTCAAGTTGATTCTATGAGACATTTACAAATTCTCAAAATTATTTCATTTGTCAAGAAACTTTTTCCTCCTTTTTTCTTGTCATAACATTTTGATGAAATATACCTACTGTTGAATGAACTCCTACACTATACGCAGTAATTGATATCTTATCATATAAGCTTATCATAATTATTCAACACTTTCCGTTTAAAAATTACTTTTCGACAAAATATTAGTCTACAGCGAAATTCTCGTAGACTGATATTTTACGAAATATCTTAATAAATATTTAAAGCTCACAAAATTTCCTCGTACGAGATAATTCTGGAACCTCCCACATAACACAAAGAATTTTTTCGCCATAAAAATGCACATTTAATAATACAATGTTATAACTTGTTTCTTTTGAAAATCAAATCACTATTTTAAGGAGGTAATTTTGGTAAATCTCCCTGTATGTTTTAATGAATTGAAACGATGATATATTTATCGACCTATTTTGGTCTCGTTTTAAAAAACGGCCTCTTAGTAGTTCTTTGCAATTTTTTACGCAAATCGTGCTATTTTTATGCAATTTTTACGTAGCTTTAGGGAAATCTTGTTGCGAAATTTATTTTGCATATCTGTGTCCGTTCCTAAAGTTCGAAGAGAGTAGGTAACGAGTATATATGCCAAGAAGAAAAACACTAAGTGTGATATTTTTCATACAACCCTCCTCCCAGCCTCTCTCTTAAAATAAAAGTAAAAATGAAATGATTACGATCTTATTTTACAAGGCGTTTGATTTTTAAATATTGTGTCTGGTATTTTGTCTTGAGGAAAAAAATTATAATAGTGGTCAAAATTAAGTTGAGAATTCAAAAAAATATTTTGTATGTCAAACATACTTTTGAAAAAATAGTTTATTGGTAATTCATCTCATCATCTGAAATTGAATGTTTTAGTTTTTTAAAAAAAATCAGAGTTCAGCAATTTGTTTTGCAACGTGAGGTTATTTATTTCCTTAAAAATCTCCAATTTTTTCCATTATCAGATAGATACACAATATTTTTATGTAGATTTCTGCATTTTTTCAAAAAATTATCCATTTCAAATTTTGAAGAAAAAAAATTTCAAAATTGAGAGTTTGAGCTTTTTTTTGGGAGAAAGTAATTTTATGTACATATTATTATTTCGAAGTGAATTCGTAACAATTTTTTACTGTGCTCCTTCGAATTCTGAGTTCGGTTGATAATTGAGAGCCGACTCACCCTAATGGAAAGATGCGGTGAAATTGATATTTTTGATGAGTGATATTACAACATTCAGAATTTTTCTGTAACTTTCTGTACATCAAAATTCTGTGAATAGAACAATGAAGAATAGAGGCAGAGAGGAATGTACCCACAGTTTTGTACGATTTCTCCTTTATGAAATGAGTTGATTAGCTTCTAGCAAAATCTTGCACTGACAAGGTGATATCTTTCGGTGGCGAAAGTTGAGAAAATATTGAAAAATGAAAGTGCACCTATTCTGAGCTGAGGTAAAAAAAAGTGTCCCAAAATTGAACTTACAAAATTGAATAAAATAAAGAAGTTAATAAGTTCCCATTTCTCTGAGTATTTTATTATGTTAATTTTTTATGTGATGATTTTTTTGGGGAAGAGAGGTCTACAAAACTGGAACATAACTATAAATAAAACAACTGGAAAAAAAGTTGAAAAATGTTTCAAATTCGACGAACACTCTGATCAATGTCAAATTACAAATAAAAGGGAATTAAAAAATTACCAAAAAGTATGTATTTAAAAATCTTCAGCTCGAAGTGGGGAGGAGACATGACCCATACTGAGAATAAACCTATTTTTCGTATAATAAGCAGTTTCGAATAATCAGTTTCCACGAAGCTGTTAAATTTTTTATTTTTTCTCATTAAAATAACACTGCAACATGAAAGGGGAATTGGGGGAGGGGGAGGTAAACATGACAAATCTCTATAATTTCTACGTATCAAATTTGTTTCGTGTACTTGATATTACTGAATGATATGAAAAAACTTTCGAGTGTCGTGGTATTTGAAGAAATTTTTTTCTAATTTTGTTTTAATTCGATTCCTAAGGCTTTACTTTGTCGTATTCCGAACGTTGAAAAAAATATTCTAATACCTAATGACGAGTGACAGATATAGAGTAAGGCGATGTTATCTCGAAACGTCCTGACCATGAATTGGATTTATGTACTTCCTAAAACATTTAAGTTTTGTTCATTTCAGGAACTCTCAATCCTGTTCTTAGGCATTTTATTTATTAATTCTCGGTGGTTGAAAATATTGTTAACATAGTGAAGTTACCCAGACTGCTGCGCGTATTAAATTTAATTCGATTAAAAACCAATTGCAGGACAAAAGATTAAAACTTACGCTACGCGTACATCCAGTTCTATAAAATACGTAATGCTCGGTCCACTATATTTTATGGTTTATTTCAACCCAAGTTGTTTTTAAATTGAAATGACAAATTAACTATCATCGCTGGTACATATAAAATGGAGTTGTTTGTAAAAAAAAAAGTCACGAATTTGCCTCTATACGAATAAAATGAGTAGGCAGGCACTTGAAATTTTCTCAAGTTGTGTGAGTTGGTGTTGAATACGTAGCATTCAACATTAAAGCTTCATTTATAATTTTTTGTCGAGGTATTTCGTAATTTTTCAATATGGAATAGCCTCAAATAAAATGTAAACCATTCGAAAACATAATACGTATCTTTGCAACGATAGGCAAAATCACCTTCGCAGCTCGTGCAACGTATTTTGTACTTTGAATAAATGAACGCAAATTGAAAGCATGTGTGTTTCTGTAGGGAAAAAATTGTTAATTTTTTATCATAATTTAGATGTTTTAACACAATGTACCTACAATATGTGTATGCCAGATTTTTCGATACAATGCCATATGCCTTCATTTATAAATATTTTTTTCGTTTGATTCGTTTAACGAATAAAATAGGCTAGTGCCTATATAACGAAAGGTAATGGATATAAATGGTTTTCCGAAGTAATTGATGGTTAACTGGGTATGTAAAATCAAAGGATTAAAAATTACTTGTACATTTTTTTCATCCATAGACGAGAGTATTTCGAGTCGATGGTATACATACATAGTATTCCTTATTGGCCTTCAATTTTTGAAAAATTATCGTTTACGTTTTAGATAGAATGTTTTATTAAAAAGAGCTCGTAAGATTCACGCGAATGATGGGTGCAACCTGCTGGTATCGTTCGCGGTTATTTCGCCCAGTTTCGTTTTTATTCCATGATACCTAGTTACCTATACTATAGTTACTATACTTGTGCGTTTATAATGCCATACGTAAATCATATTTTAATATCTTTCTTCAGGCTTTAATTCCCATACATTATGTTTACCAGTTTTTGGTGTAAATTTACAAAACAAGTGATATTCTTTAGAATTTATTCATCTGTTTGATGATGAGCTTTGGTGATCTTTTTTTTTCTCTGCTCGTACTCGATCAGGAAGTTCTGTAATGCAGCAGCTTCCATAATTTCAAACAATTTATTCAAATTATTAATATTTCAATTGAAATGAAAACTATAGATTTGATTGTGATGCGAAGAGTGTGAAAAAAAATCAATCATATTTTTTAATCATTCTCGTAATGAATTTGTGGGATGAAACTACATTATCGAAATTTCGGGTATTGAATGTTATTCCAAATTAGCAGGTGTATCTTATAACTAATTCCAACATTTCTTCTTATTAACATATTGTGAAAGTTAATCGGATTTTCATAAGTAATTTCGTGGTTTTGATGTGCGATTTAGTATCTAGTTTAGTCGAATAATACTTAACTAAATCGAACCAACTCCATAATATAATTTTTATTCGTTTATTTACTTTTCAAAACTACGTAAAAGTTGAATAGGTACAAAATACTGCTATAACCATTATCATTCAGTAAATGTAAAGGTGAAAACTGATTATTAAAAATGATCAGCTATTATCGAAATAACGCGAATATTCTCATTTGAAATCAATCAAAATGAAATAATTGTTCGAATATGATGAAAAATTGTCCAACCGGTTGATCGAAATTGAATGAGAATTTTTTGAAAAACGTGAAACACCTACGTAAGTAAGTAGGTACCTAAGTAGTACTCGCAGATATTTGATTGGTTAGATTTTGTTCTTGCAAGTACTTCAGTTACATTTGTTGTATTGATTTACCAAAAATGTGAGTATATGCGAGTAAAAACAGAGCTAACTAACTGGAATGTAATGTAATTACCTATATTGTTTTAATTAATTACGATAGTTATGGCATTTTTTTGCAATATTTGATTTTATCAACGAATGAACTTGACAGTCACAGTTGGAGATCACTTACTGGGCTATCTCGTGGAATTCTCATTTCACACTTTCCCCGAACTTGTTTTTTTTTTTTAGAGGTTGCAGCAAGAGAAGGGGAGAAGATTGATTAATAAATACGAGGAAAAACGATAGGCATAAATTTTTAATTTGCCCAAAACTCGAATGCCGTTGAATTTTTTTTGTGTAACGTTGTAATGTTACTTTGTGGGTGCACATCGAACTTTCATAAGGTGAAATACTTGATTGGTTCTTATCAATATCTATTACTTCAAAAGTTTTTCACTTCTGAGACTGTAAACATTAAATTTATTGTTTTAGGAAACAGAGAAAATCAGCTCAATTACAATTAATCCAAGATTTATTTTATTTTGAAAAATTTGAAGGAAAAAAATTGAAATGTGCATTTTTGAAAAAGACAAAATTTTTCTAAATTGATTATTTAAGATTGTGATTGTTTCTAAATTTATGAATACATTTTTCACCTTTCTTCCTATACATACGTATATAAACCCCCCCCCCCCCCAAAAAAAAACTATAAATATCCTCGAGTCTGATATTAATATTTTTTCGAGTCTTCCTTTATTCATTTTTTGACGTTCCGTATTGATGACGACCAAGACTTTGATGAAATAAATATTAAAAATCGCCACATTTTCTTTACAGTTTAGGGTATTTGTATTATGTCCATTGTCCAAGTACCATGGGTTTCTCACTCTTCTTCCAGGTAACTTCATAAAGGAACGTCAAAAGTGATAAAACAAAACATTATTACCTGTAGAATGTACTCAGTTGTCAAAAAGCATGTACCACATATTCGATTTTTCTGAAATTGCCCAACTGATAATCAAAGGAGAATCTACTGCAATAGGCTATCTCAAAATTTAATGAAGTTGCAAATAGTTGAAAATTCGAGAAAAAAAATGTTTAAGTTCTCAATAATTTTACTGCAACTATTGAAAACGAACCAATTGTAATAAATGGTACATTTTCAAAATTGATAAAGCTACAAGCGATTAAATTATTGAAATTTACGATTCACTTGAAAATTCGAGCCTCTAGCTCCTGCAATTATGAAAATAGGCCATTTTGTTTTGGAACTGTTTTGTTCGTTATCGAAAGTTTCATCGGAATCCTAATGCAAATTTTCATTATTAACAGTTTCTGAAGCATTGGCTCCTCAACTCTATTGCAAGTTTCCTCAAAAATAGGGTAAAAGCCATCCCTTTGTGCTCAAAAGCTGAAAACAGTATCATTCTAATCGGCGATCATCACTTCTTTGGCATGACCATTCTGTCATCAATCAGAAAATTCACCTACATGTGAAAGTATTCAATTATATGCGAGTTAATCAGAAATTTAGAACCTGTACGTAGCATAGTCTCGTTGAGGAAGATTTTCGATTAAATTATTACTCATTTTTCGGGAGGAAAAAAAGTCCAATTGCTCATTGCTAATGCGGTGAAAGTTATGACAGCTTTGCTCTTATTTTTTGAAAACAGATTATCAATTATGTAGTTTCCAGTTTCTAATGTAAGACTATGAAATTCAAAGTAGATACATAACTTATTAAATTTTGCAAAATCAAAAAAAAAATGGCTCGATTTGACTTACCTAAATTGATATTATTTACTCATTAATGCCTTCGATTAATACGAAGGTCAGTTTAGATCTAGATTTTTAAAATGTCTAAGGGAAGAAAAATCTGATAAACAAATTTCAATACCGACGTAACAAAGCGGAAAAATTTTTCGAACTTGTGATTTGATAAAATTACCAACACTCGGTTATACTCGTAGAGTCGATAACCAGTAAAAAAAATCGTAAAAATCAAACTCGTTTGAACTGCGAAACTGCGATTGCAACGATTATAGATTTTCAAAATAAAAAAATAAGACTCGAATATATCCAACTTAAAATATTCGTATTGAAAAAATTACTGAGAAAACTTCACTAAAAGTGCATTAAAATGAGAAAAAAAATCAGCGAAAATGAAGCGATTAAAAAAATGAAACAAAAATTCGAAAATTACGCAAAAATATAATCGTTTCTCGTAATTTTTACCTGATTTTCAAAGCTTCGCGGAGTTTTCGAAATATTTACTTGGGTTGCCCGTTTCACCACTATGAATGTGAAACAAGTTGGTGTTTTGATATTCATTTATATAGAAAACGAGGCATCCTATTGGTTGTTTTCTTCAACCCCTTTTAAGATAACGACGCATTCACTCTTCTTTGCTCGTAGTGTTGCGAATTATTGTATTTATGTTTATTATTTTTATGACCGTTTTGTTCCGAATATTTTTTCAAATTCGGAGTGAAATTTTGAAAAAAAAAATTAATAATGTATTAAATATGTACGTATTATACTGAAGTAATAGTACCTATTCACGATTATTTCAAACACACTCTTTGATTATAAAAACGTAAATTTTTTAAAAAGTTTTTCCACCTATAAATTTATATCCTTGGAGATGTGTCAAGTTACCTACTGTTTTGGTAATTTAAGTTGTGTTTTTTCGGTTCTTCATTTTTGAGTTGAAATTGGTCTGTCAAGGTACGTACTTCACCCTACTTATACCTATTCATTATTAAACGTTAGGTGTAATATTTTAACCTTTTGGATTTCTAAAAAACGTACATTGAAAGTACTAATAATTTAATAAGTATCGAATTTGAAAATTATGAAGACCTATCCAGCCACTGATGAATGATGAAATATCAGACGAAAAGGGAATGGGAAGGGAAGGAAATTTGATTATGGGTAAACATCACGGAATTCGGAAATTTCTTGGTAATACCTCCTCCGTCCCCGTCATACTCGAGTTTTTTGTCGAAATGGCGGAAGTCTGTTTGACCATTTTACCGTCTAGTACAAGTGAGTCGAGATATAAAATATAAGGATCAATTTGAGAAAAAATGTACCAATACCATTAAAATTAATACGTGTGAACAAGTTGTTCTTAAAATTATCAACCACGTAATCCGGTTTTGAGAACATATTTTCGATTTTAATTAACTGATTGTTGTATTCTGCGGTGTTACTGACTCGAAATTTGTATGATAAAATTTCGTCTATTTATATAATTGCCGGAATTTTTAAATCAATTTATTCAAATTGTAGCGTGGCTTTTAATTTGTATGTTAGAAATTTTAAGGTAGGAAGTTGAAAATGAATTTTAGCATTATTGGTTATGTACTCGATTATTGTTGCGCTGTATGAGATGACCACAGCGTTGTTTCAGTCTCTTATGATGTTTATTGAAAATTCACCTTTAATGCGGTTAGTCGGCGAAAACGTGAATTAATTAGGTATGCAGTAGAATGTACGTCTACGTACAGTGATAAAAGTTATGACCCGAAGTTGCGAGTTGTGTTGTGTACAGCGATTTCCTTTATTGGGGGCACTTTCGAATAGGTAAAAATAGTTTCTAAAAGGGATTTTTTTGTGTAACTGCTTTGAAAAATTGATTTGTTAAGGGTTAAATAACATTTAAAAGGCGAAAGGATTGGAAATTTTGGTTATTTTGTATAATAAGAATATTGGCCCATCAAACCAAAGGAAATAGCTTATCAATGAAATAAAATGATCAGTAGGTAGGTACCTTAAAGTAGTCCCATTGCAAAAGATGTATGGAATTCCCAAGGACATGCTGCAGTTTTTCTACGTAACCAACCAACACTTTATGGACCATGACTTCTGTTTGTGATTGTAATTGTATGTGTTTCGTTTTTTCTTCACATCGATTTTTAGCACCTAGAATTGTTTCACACATTTTATTATACGATGCTTCTGCTAACAATATCTGCATTATTGCGAGTACCCCAACTCTTAAATTTCGTTGAATTTTAAAATTAATATTCTTTTAGTGTTTTGTCATTATTGCAAAAAAAGGTGGAATAAAACCCCAGCGTATAGAAGAACGAAATAAGTGACGAGGCTTTACAAATTAACTAAATAAACACAAAAGGAGAATCATTTACAACATTTTTCAAAAGAAATTAACCGAGTTACTAATTCTTTAAAGGTGTCGAGTCTCGAGAGCTCGCTTTAGAGATCAAATCAATATTATTTTTACATTTTTTTATCCTTTCGTGTTTCATCTTTTTATACAAAAATTATAGGTTTACGCTTACAGATTACAGAAAGGCTTGAGATTATTATTAGACTTGAATAAATTGTATGTAGAAATGTTTTCATGATTCCTTTCGAAAAGCTTATTAGAGTAATGCAAAATATTGAATTCAAACCAGCAGCATATGTTGCCCATGTCGAATGAAATATCTGAAAAACAAAGCCCTATGGAAAAAAAATCTACTTTACTCTCCTTCTTCACGTGATATAACTTTTATGCCTTATAATTTTGTTTGTTTTTATTTTGTTCTCGTGTGATTTTTGATTTTTATAAAATTTTTATGTCAAAACAATCCCTTTGAACAGAACCTTACAACTTTTGCTTTGCTCAAAATTTTTCAAATACGAAGCCTTCTGAAAAAAATGAATCATACGCTACTGGGTCATTCCACGTCAATTCGACCAAGAAGTAGTAAGGGTGGGGGGGGGGTCGGCGATTAAAAAAAAAAATTTCTGTGGAGACCTTCTGAAGGCATAGCCATTTGGCCAATGACGCAAATCGCAGCCCTCTAGCCCTTTTTAAATGCTGCTAGGGGGTTGTGAAAGTTTTCAGTGAACTTGAAATATCATCCATTTCAGCAATGGATTACTCGATAACCCCGATGCCTACCAAAATGGAACTTTTCATCAGTGTTGCAACTTTTTTTCTCACGAAAAATTAGCTTGAAAAGTTTCAAAACGTAGTTTTTATGTCGTTCTGACTCTCAAAAATTCTGAAAAAAATATATTATGGACAACTTTTCATACTGAACAACATATTAAAAAATTGGGATGGCATTATTCCGAAAAGTCTATTTTAAAAAAATTGAAAGTTTGAGAAAAAATACGATTAAAAGTTTTGATTGGTGAAGTTGACTCATTTGACACCTATTTTTACGTACCTATCCGTTAAAAAAGTTGAAAAAACCCCTTTCACTCGATGAAATAAACTCATCACAAAAAATCAAAATTCGAAAAAAAATCAATTTTTAATTCCACACATCAAAAAAAGTTTAATTAATTTATTCAGTTGTCTTATTTTGACCTCTTTCTGGCGTATGTATTTCATGAAAAAGTTGATAAAAATTACATTCATAGAAAAAAAATTAAAATTCGTTCATTTTTTCAATTCACTTAGAATTTTGATTTCGAGTGATTGGTCGAATTAATGTGGAATGACCGTAACTATAAAGAGAATTTATGATAAAAATGAAACTTTTGTGATGAAATTCCATTTTTTACGATTAAGAATTCACACCATGAAAATGAAAATTCGATTTTTTTAATAAAATACCAATTTTTGTGATTTTTAATTTTTTTTTTAATTTTTGTGATCAAATTTCAATTCGGTGAGAATAAAATTCAATTTCTTTGGTAAAATTTACAATTTACAATAGAATTTCAACTTTTTTGATTAAAACTTGAGTTTTTCTTTTCCAATTTTTTCAACTCGAAAATATGAGTTTTTTGAAGAAAAAAACTGTACTAAAAATACGTTTTCTAAGGTTTCAGTTTCAAGAAGAGTACGAGAACCGAACGGAAAAAGTAATTATTGACGTTGACAAGAGTGAGGTGTGTGGTCCGAGCGAACCTAGGGTAACAACTCGCACGAGTCCAGAATTACTTTTTCCCTGAGTCTGTTGAGTTATTTTTTCTGATTGATGAACAAAAACGCTCATTTTTACGCTAGAGTGATTGGTGAAAGGTAGGAAAAGTTATGTTTTTACCCCTGAGTCAAGAAAACACATTTTTTCCCGCTCATATATTAAAAATGAGACTGAACGTGATAAGATGAAAAGTTTTCTGAGTGTTAACAACTGCTCAATGGCACTTCTGGAGATTTTTATTTTTTAGCATTTTTTCCCATTTTTTTTTTTTTTTTTTTGGTTGGTAGATTGGGACCTCACTTTTATCTCGCTCGTGTCGAAAGTGAACCTACGAGCATGATAGATATGTATGTATAAGATACGGAAGAAATACGAGATTTCCAGAACAACAGCTTCTCAGTCACATTTTTCGAGTAATTTTGTAAGTACAGTTTTTTAAACATTTGAACCCTCAAAAATACAATTCTTCAGATATGAAAACTTGGCTTCGAAATGTGACTGCAGTTAAAATGTGACCACGAATCTACGATCATTTGTTTTTTCATCCAATCATGGAATTTTTAGGGCTATTTTGCAATATTTGAAATCCGGTAAGCCCTTCAATTTTTTGATTAGGCATCTGAAATTTTTTTATCAACTACCCTTTGAATTTTAAATTTTCGGTTTCCATAAGTACCTTAGTAAAATATGACTGAATGATTGAGCAGTTCTCTGTGATATCTTGAAATTTAAGAAATAATATGAAAATCTACTACCCTATCTTGCTTCTATTTCAAAAATACAAAAACTTTTCTTTTTGTTGAATTGCTTCATTTGTACAAAACTGACCACCCAAGTATCACGATGGAGTAATGAAAAACGCTTCAATGCTGCTAATTATCGAACCCGAATTTCACGTTTTTAAAATTAATAATATTCGAAGGTCTGCTTATTAACTTTAAATAATATTATGAATTAATTTCAAAGTTCTGATACTTTCATTTTCTCAAAATTTAGTCATGGATAGTACCTCTATAGCCAAGAAAGTCCCATTCTCCTATGTAAATAGGTATAGGTACTTTGAATGCGGTACCTAGCGTTTCACTTTGACATGCTGAAGAATTTTGAAGAAATTAGAAGAAAATTGAAGAAAAGCCTAAGTGGGTCAAACTAGACAAATTTTAACATTTTTTAAAACTGAACCGAACATCTTTTACTTGTACGTAGGGGAAAAATGGTAAACACTTGACGCCTTGAACGATTGATAATTTAATCAGATATTGTCTACAACTGATTTTTTAAATTTTTGTTTCGTTTCATCTCTAAAGTCGTCTCAACGTTTTGATTGTATATTTTCTAAATGAGCTTTAGCTCCACAATCGAAATTTTATGTTTTTTTGGTTGCTGAAAAATCGCAAACTAATTAAAAATGTTTATGTAGATAGTTCGATTCTAGTGGGTAGGTAGGTACATGTGTTTTTTACACTTAAAAAAGTGTTGTTTTCTCGACTTAATCAAGTGCATACATTGGTATTGGGTATAAAAATATGTTTTTCACGCGTGAGCTAAATATTGATAGTTTGGAAAACACTTCTTAAGGATGCTGAAATTCACTTCAAAATCCTTTTAAAATATGTACCTAATGAGAAATGATCTTCAGAATGTCCTCGATACGATTTCATGATTAGTTTGTTCAAAACAGCTGTATCAAATAATTTCAACCAAAAAAACTTGAATTTTCAAAATAGCTCCTGAATTCCCAAACATTTGTAGTTGTATCGTAGGGTAGGTAATTTAATTTAATTTAAAATGAAATACGTCGTATTTATTAATTTATTTTTAAAGAAAAGCGTTCATTTCAAATTTTAAAGTAGATACCTATGATGGAAATGAAACGATGAAATGATGAAACATGAGTAAAATGGCGAATTCGAGTTATTTTAAGCGTTTGTGAGATATTATTTTTTGGGGGTGTCAATGAATTTCAATCCGTGTTTTGTCTGTTCTAAATTTACAGGACGTGCCCGGCATATTTACGAGGCATTTTAATATAATAATGTTTGACATTTTTGCTACCTACTTTAATTATCTGCATTCCGAGCAAATATTTTAAAATATGGAAAAATATCTCATTCCAAAAATCACGCCCAAATAACGACCAATCTCATCTATACTTACGAATAAATACCGAATTCCATAAAAATATGTGTACTTATGTAAGTACTGCTTACTCACCCAGTTTATAAATTTATGGTTTCATCTGGGCTCAAAGTTGATGATGGGTATTGGCTGGTGATTCACGCCATTGACCAAATTCACTAATTTCATTCGAACTTCACTAACCGAAAAGGATAGGGGAAAAAATCAAAAGTACTTCGAACTGTGTGAAAATACCCGCACGGCTTACCCGTTTGCGAAGCGGTAACTCCGACTAATTGGGTGGTAAGGCGCTCATGTCCGTGTTTCAGTCAATACTTGCGAACTGGTTATCTTTTTGACAGTATTTTTCATAATTAATATTAATTATCCGGTTTTCGCGGTATCACAATCCGGTAGAGCGGATTCGGTTTGCAATAAAGTTCTAGCGAATTCGATTAGTTTAGATAAAATGTTACAAACTTTATTCACTACTTATGTACAATGTTGTTTACTTTATCCCAAATTTTCAATTGTAATGTTACGAAATCGAGATTTTTTCGGGGAGATATGAGGAAAAAATATGGGTACGTGACTAGGCGAGCTGTTTGCCTTCAAAAAAAAAGTGCTTATAATTTTGAACCCTGCGATTGAAAATACATAAATGTGTGTGGGTGTAATCACTTGCAAAGAAGAAGCTTAAATGTACCCATACTTAACTATACTTTGTAAGGGAAATAAATGATGAATTAGGCCAAAAGAAATTATTCAACTGTCTTTTCAAGGGTGGATTAAAGATGGGAATTTTGTGCGTTCTTTTCTGATGATTAGCTTCTTGTTAATTTATATACCCAGTGTACTCTACATTATCTCATTTTCATCTGCTGCATACAAAAATGATTTATGAAGATCTGTAACTTTGCGCAACCTGTGCGTCGGATTAATAATAATTTGACCATGTTACTTTGAGACTGATTTTCTAGCTAACGAAATTCTCTACATATTCGCAATTAAGTATTTTTATTGTTAATTATTGATTGCAATTTCTTGTTACTCGATTACTTACTTAGTAATCGTGGTTTGTAGTTTGTACTATTGTACCGGTTTTTTCGCTTTTTCCTTCACTTACATGTATTGTGAACGAGAAAAATGAATTTGTAAGTACATTTTTTCGTATAATACAGGTATAAGGGAAAAATCACTTTAGAGAATTCAAGCGCCGAAATCAAGATAAAAAATTATAATTAATTGTGGCGTGTTGAAAATGTAAAGAAATATTTCTGTGTCTAAATACAATGCATCATTTTTCATAATTTTCTTAAACTTGATTCTATCTGCGTAGCTATACTTACCTACTTCTTAAACATTTTTGTCTTTTTTTTCAAAAAGCTCCATTGATATGTAGAATCGGTTCTTTGAGGAGGAAGGAAGGTCCAGTTTTCTTTGGAAAATTGATAAAATCTCTGCATAAGTGCATTATTTTTTCAATTTCAGCAAAAAAAATAAATCATATTACCTACTTGTATCTACTCAACTTCACTACAAAATTTAAAAATATACCAAAGAAGTCCATGGCTTTAAGGATTTCTACCAGTCGAATCTAATTGAAGCATACGTTTCCAACGCCATCTAGCATAAAGTCGGGGCCCAAAATGACTGATTTTTTGATATGTTGTGTCCAAGGGTCTTGGCTACAACATATCAAAAAATCAGCCAATTTGGGCCATTTCTACGTTTTCAAATAGTACTAAGTACCATGAATTTCTTATCAATATTTTTTTGGACTTAGTGCCGTTTGGAAACGTATATGCTTCAATTACTTGAATGGTTTTTGCTTTAAGAAAAGCGTAATTTTTGTAATATTATGTTGCAGATAATAAAAGACATACTTAGGTATTTTTGAACTTGACAAAACGGTCTGGAAAAATATGTAATTGGATTCTCTTGGTATGAAAACCATGATTTCAGTGCACTTACATGTGAAGGGCGGTTTTCCAAAGTGGATAAGTCAATTTTTTTGAAAATTGAGTTTTTCACGCCATTGTGTTCTATAGGTTGTATCTCACCTATTAAATGTCTAACCTACCCAAAATACCTATTTATCTACGCACAATCCAGCTTTTCTGTAAGTTGCGGATTGCATTGGATTTTCCAAAACGCAATAAGTCATGATTACTTTGTTTTCGTTACTTTTATAGCCAAAATAGAGCTGCAAATATGGTTTTTTTAATAGATGGTACTGTAATATGTACTTAATTTTCGTTTTTATTTTATTGCCAAAATGCAGATATGTACATTTTTTTTAAATGATAGTGCTGTAGATAAATACTTAATTTTTGTCAATTTTATCGCCAAAATGGAGGTAAAAAAAATTTTTTTCGTAAATTTATTGCCGAAATAGTGGTAAGATTTTTTTAAAATCAAAAATCTTTTTTTTCAATTTATAGTGTTGTAATAGGTACTTAATTTTTGTTTAAAATACAGGTAAAATTTTTTGTAATCAATTTTTTTGGTCATATACTTTTGTATTGTGAATTAGAGTTGACTTACATCGATTTGCAACACTGGTTCTATCATATAAATGAAAACGTGAAAAATCGTTTTTTCCAAAAGGCGATAAGTCAGTTTACTTTTTCTGCCGCAGAAGCGCTGCAAACTTGAGTTACACCACGAAACCAACACGTACGTGTTGAGGTAGATCCAATACAACATGCAGGATAGGTGGCATACTCCAAGTGCATCTCACCTTGGAATGGGCACTAAAAACATCATTTATCTCGAAATCATAATTTTTGACTTATCGCTTTTTGGAAAACCGCGCCCTTCATGTGTATAAATTTTTCGTCAAAATTTCACTCCTCGCCTCACCTCACAGTCCCTTCCTCCACGTTTACTCTAATAGTAAAATCGAGAACATATTCGAATCCGGCGTCTTGGAAAATCATAATTTCGATATGTATATCGATTTTACTTACGTCAAAATTTCATGCCTCCACTCTCCACAACCTCACTCTCTTGATTTTGGCAAAAAAAATCGATGTCTAATTCAAATTCAAGAGCATCAGAAGTTCTAATACCATAAGCAGTATTTGATTATTCGATTAAAAAAATTGCATACTTGACTATAATTTTCAAATTATTTAAAATCGGCGAAATATTGATCAAACGTCTCCCCCCCCCCCATCACCTTAGGGAGAGAGGTACCTGCAGAAAGTACCTCCAAGTCTAAATATATTGTTTTGTACCCGTACTATGTATTTAAAAATTGACACTAGAACATCTTTTGGCCAACATTATGCTTTGTATACGTGAAAACCATTGAAATTCATACGAAAATGTTGAAAACATATCAATTTTCGGATAATTTAACCTCTCCCATCTCTTTGCCGTTCTCTCACAGTAAGGGTATGGAAGGATGCAACAGGTCCTTGAAGAAGGGGGGGGGGGTCGAACTCCTCTTTAGACACCCCCCCTGTGTCCTTCCTATGGGGTTGTGGTAAATGCCTCCGATGCTTAAAAATTTTCTTTTGACGTGTTTGTGCTTTATACTAAATTTCATGCGTCTATTATGAAATGCAGTTAATTTGCAATTTGCCACTGGACTAGGTACCTGGTACAAGCAGCGCAATAATCATTCATAACGATGATTGAAAACTCAGTAATTGAGCTGATAAGATGATATGGCAGCCCTGTTATACCCCAAATTGATTTGATGCAATTTCGAAAAGTTTTGAAATTTTCAGGCAATTTTTGAAAATGACAATTTTTGCACAATTTAAAAATTATGCCAGAAATATGAAATTCAGTATGCAAATGCACCACACTTTTAGCTTCCATGCTGCTCTAAAGTGAAAAAATGAATGCTTACATTAGCCCTGGAATCTTAAAATCTTGATTTTTCAAAACTGTAAATGATGGGGAAAAAGTCATGCTGAATGGATAAATTCTTCAACAGGTGATTATTGCAGTTTTGCTGTGTAAATTGTGAAATAATTTCAGAAAAAATTAGAGCACGTGAGTCACTTACTTACTTTGTCAAATTAGCAAAAAAAAAAAATCATCAAGATTTTATCTACTTATTGTCGATTTGGTTTGACATATTTTGCATTTACAGCCCTCCTTTTCCTCTCTATGACTTCCAATTGTCACTGGCTGCATGCCTAGATCATAACTGTACTCATTTGGTGAATACAATACGTTCTTATTCTACGATAATAAAATAAAAATTCCCGGAAATCATTCTCGTTTAGTGATAAATGCAATTCATGTGTTGAAATCGTGAAATACCAAACCAATAAAGCTCGATATTTTAAAATGGAAGAAAGCTAATTTATGCCTTTCCAATGATAATAAATTCTTTCTTTCGATTTTGTAATTAATTAGTTTACTCGAGCGAGTTCGCGCGTGGTTATTGTATGTTGACGTGCCATATTTTAAACGCTTTTATAGAGGTATATTTCTTCAAAAGCCAAATTCAAGATTGGTACAATCTTGGTATCTTTCCTTTGCGTTCATCCCCATATTACCTACCTTTACAATCTCTTTTAGTTTTTTGCACTCTAAATAGGCCCCTACAGATGTTTATACTACTATCCCCTTCTCTCGAAATAAGTCAAAAAATGAATTGATTCAATCGTTTATAAGTACGATACCTTTACCTAGGCTACTTCATTCTTTTCCTGCTTAAAAAAAAATCATAAAAAATGAGCCAAATTGAATTTTTCAAGAATTTGCTAAATATCTAAAAATGAAATTCAGCTCTTGAAATTAGGCCTTTGTGGTGTATTTTTAGAATTTGGATGCTCGTTCGATTTTTATGTCCGGTCTGAAAATTCGTCCATCAGTTGGAAATCTCCCTTGTGTGGTATGAAAGAGCAATTTCCATGGTAGTCGGTGTTGATGAAACTTTGTCGCGACATAACGTGGGCAATTTGATGCTTAATGAATTTCAAATGTTACGAACAGTGCAATTCGTATAATGTTTTGTCGAGCCGGTTTAATGTATCGTGATATTCATGTCTCCGCTTTATTAATTTTTTAAATTCGTATAAAGAACTCCCTAATGAAACGAGGTGTATGTACATACATGCTGAAAATCAGCTATATGAAGATTTTTCCTAGTACTTTGAGCTCGGCGGCGTGACGTACGTAGGTTCTATGTATGTATGGTAGGAGAGACAAGAGTTACTTTTCCCGTCAAAACAAGTCTGACGCCGCCGGTATCACCTAAAAAAAACTCAATCGCAAATTTTTAATATCCAACTTACCTCCTACATTTTAACACACGGTACACATTTTTACTCCTACTTAACCAAAAAAGTTTGAACATTTTTACAAATTGTTCACTGGAAAAGCAAGCGTCATTGAACGTACTTTAAGTGACTCTTCCCTTTCACAAAATATTCCGGCTACTCTGAGTGAATTTTTCAGACTTTAACGGCCCAAAAAACCTGATGCTCTCGTCCATTTTCCTCATCGATTTGCGAATTGATCTGTTTTTCACTTTTTCCTTAGGAATTTGGAGTTGAAAGTTCTATAAAGTTCAAATCCATCAAAATGGAAAGTAGGTACCAGAGCTGTCTGATCTCTTATTGCGCTACCTCAAAGTTGTACTGACATTGTAACTGGTAGTTCATGTAGAATAATCGATTTTAAAAAAATTCTATTTGTATTTTTCGAGTTAAACCCACCATTACTCGTATCATTAGTGTTGTGTACGCGCTTCAAGTTTCAAGTTCTAAATTTTACTGCGGTATAAAAAAAAAACGAATAATGTCGTAAACAATTAGTGTTCGAAAGTGATTAAAATCTGTACCAAAAAACGATGCATGCCTGAATTATCGCGAAAAACGTGAAAAAATTGAGAGTATTGTCCTATTTGAACGTCAATACGTGAAGTGCTTACGTTATACCTACTCTAATAATATTATGACGTAAGCGTCAGTGAAATTTTATTTGTCTGCAAGAATATATCAAATGCTGTATCTATACGAGCAAAGAAGCTTCGTATCAACGCCTTATACTCCCACAAGTTACAAATAGTATAACGTAAGATTAGAAATAATTCTTCGATTGTCGAAAGCTTTTCAAAATACCAGCAAATTTCTTTAGGTAAGATTTTAATTATGGAAAGCTACAGCGCGATTCCTGTATAAATGTGGAGTTTTTGAAAGCGTTTGTTTCTTGTATGAGATGATACTTTACTAAAGCTCTTCACTAAAATGTACATACGTTAACTTATAGAAACATTGTCGTTAGCACGTTGTATATGAAGCTTAATCATTTAACGAAGATTGTCAAATGTCGATGTTTTTAAAATAATTATTATCGGTCTTTTTGTATGCAGTTAGGAATGTTCAATTTTGTATACCGACGATTACATATAAATCTAGGTAGGTATCCGTCCTCTATCTATACCTAGTATGAGTTGAGAATCGAATAGTCTTCTTGAAAAGTGATTAAGGTCTCTCTTTTGAAAATGTCATACGTATAGTTACTTTTTAGCCATTTTTTTTTTTTTTTACTTTTCAGCTAAAAAGATGTTTTTTTATAAGAGTTGTAACTGTACTTGCGTATTATTCATTTCTCTGCTATAATTCTTCATAACAGAATTGTACTTGAATCATGAATGAGCTGAGTAACAACGTTTTAACAAAGAGACCATTTATTGATGCAATTTACTTGTTCTGAAAGTACATTGATGCTATTAGGTACTTTGTTTAATCTATGTATCTTGTTGAAACTTTTCTATTATTTGACGTTTAAGCAAGAATTGGCACAGTACCCAGTAGATTAGATACTCAGAAAAATACGATTCCGAGGATGGCCAATTATTTTCACGAAACTCGAGCGTACCTATGTACTTATTTGAAGTAATACGTATTTTCAAATACTCAAGACATTTAATGCGCATTTTAGTTTTTAATGAAATTGAATCATTGTAACACTATTGCCGATCAGTAGACAGAAGCATGTGCAAATTCTCTCCAAAAGCTACACATTCAAGTTCAAATGTTGGTGTAATAATAATCTTGCAACTACAAATACTCTTTTTTAAAAAAATCGAATGTTTTTATAGAAGTTCATTTTGGTTGTAAATTCTCATTTAATGTAAATCATGTTACCAATTTGACTAAAAAATTCAAATTTCGTTATAGTACAGTCGGTAAGGGGTTGAACCCGAACAAAATTGCCACAAAAGATTTTTTTGCTTCAAAATGTCTAGGATGGTGTCCTAAACAACATATCCGGAGCCGACCCCGATCCACCTGGTGCGTCCCCCCCTACAGTGGATTTTAGCCCCCCAAAACACGTTTTTTGCCATTTTCTCCCCCGCGTTGCATTTTAGCGACAAATGAGGTTGGATACAAGAATCTACGTCAAATTTCCGATCTAATGATGTATCAACTTTCCTTGTACGTTCAAGGGGGGTGGAACTACAGCCATTCAAAAAAGGGTGGTTTCCTGAAAAATACATAAAGGCTATAGGCGTCTAAGAGGGGTGAAATGGTCTCCGAAAGCGTTCTAGTTGATATTAGCATGGAAGGTGAGTACCATTGAAACACTTCCGCATGAAAAATTTCAGATCAACACCCCCTCCCCTTTTTGAGGAACCCCCCTTTTCTAAAATTTCAATAACACTTTTCTCAGCCCCATTTCAACCGATTTTGAAAATTTTTCAGTATGTTGTGGACATTCTTAGGAGGTACCCTCACAAAAATTTTCAGCCACCTCCCCTCATATTTACCCCTCAAAATGGAGTAAAAATGTGTCGTAAGGGGGTTATGGTAAAATGGGAATTTTGGGAGAAATAACTAAGTATCAATGAATAGGATGTCGTTTTCTTATGATTCGATACCGCTGAGCACGAATATGACGTCAGATTTTTTGCTACACTCATCTAGACCTCTCCAGAGCGCTTGGCCCCCTCAAATTTGACTATTGTTATAAAGTATAAAATAAGTTTAAAACGCCATTTTGAGGGGTAAATATGAGGGGAGGTGGCTGAAAATTTGTGTGAGGGTACCTCCTAAGAATGTCCACAACATACTGAAAAATTTTCAAAATCGGTTGAAATGGGGCTGAGAAAAGTGTTATTGAAATTTTAGAAAAGGGGGGTTCCTCAAAAAGGGGAGGGGGTGTTGATCTGAAATTTTTCATGCGGAAGTGTTTCAATGGTACTCACCTTCCATGCTAATATCAACTAGAACGCTTTCGGAGACCATTTCACCCCTCTTAGACGCCTATAGCCTTTATGTATTTTTCAGGAAACCACCCTTTTTTGAATGGCTGTAGTTCCACCCCCCTTGAACGTACAAGGAAAGTTGATACATCATTAGATCGGAAATTTGACGTAGATTCTTGTATCCAACCTCATTTGTCGCTAAAATGCAACGCGGGGGAGAAAATGGCAAAAAACGTGTTTTGGGGGGCTAAAATCCACTGTAGGGGGGGGGGGCGCACCAGGTGGATCGGGGGCGGCTCCGGATATGTTGTTTAGGACACCATCCTAGACATTTTGAAGCAAAAAAATCTTTTGTGGCAATTTTGTTCGGGTTTACCCCCATAAAGTGCTTTACCGACTGTACTATTATTTTTAACTCCATTTTTTAAAGATGATTTTCAATACTTTTACTGCTTTGTTGCTTTATAAAATTTTTAAAATTTTTTTGTAAGTTACTTAGTCTTGGGAGATAATTTTCAAGTTTACGCGTCATATTCGTGTTGAAAATTGATTCTCTGTCGAAGTTCAATTTCCATATACTTGAACTTTAAAACTCGAGTTTTTTTGAAATTTTTGAACTTTTTTTTTATATGCTTTTTTCAGATAACTTTTTTTGAATTTTTCCCAAATTTTAAAATCATTGATTTTTTATGTTAAAAATTGGAATTGATTCAGAATTGAGATTCTGGTAGGTAATGTTGACTAAATTATTATCACTGAGGGATGTACGAGTATGTACTTCAATAAAGAGGTGTTCATGTTCAATGAAGTAAGACGTTTAAAATGTCATCTTTTTCTTCGCTGGTCTTCTAGATCTACTCGTAGCACTTACTTTGTTTTTATGAAACGCCCATCATATTACGTACCATACCTAATCACCTATACATCGAAATTCGACTCGATTCGATACCCAAGGATTTCAATTCCGTTTCTTTTCCAATGCAATGTGATTTCGATTGAATAAACGTTTCTATGTAAAATCATCCCCAATATTTTTTTCGTCAACAAACACCTCGCTATGGTAGGCATCGCGAGTATAACTTTACCTATCTCATTTTAAAAGGAATTCTGTGCAGTGCTGAATACGAAAATACGACGACAGCGTTTGAGAAAAAGTGTATCAACCCGTTAGCATTTCGAGCATTGTTTTGCTCGTTGTTGTAAATGTAAAAAGCTATATCCTCGAGCAATTATTATTATAAGACATAAGTAGAAGCTAAGAAATGATTATTATTATTTTCATCCGTGTTGTGCGTTTTCAGATGTTAATGAAAGCACGTGTGACATACGAGGATTAACCGAATTACAGCACAAGTGGAAGTTCTCGTACAAGTACCTATAGTTCCATATAGTGAGAGGAATTCTCGAGCAAAATTAATGGTTGCCTTTTGATCGAATAATTTTTCAATATGCCTGTGGTAAGTTTTCGCAGCTCTTTTGTCGTTCATGTATATGAGAAAGAGTGGGTACTGGATACACTTCGCCAAAAATTATGCATTTGTTATTTTGCAGCGATTTCGTTTTTGTGGCGACGACGAAGTGCCTGATTGGATTTTGGCCGGTGTTCATGGAATCCATGCAATTGTAAGTTTCCTACGTTCGATTGAATCCTTCGATACTGAGTTCGAGTTTAGTGATTAGTTCACAAATTATCGATCACCGATCTCTTGTTCGGGTTTAATGTTCGAAAATGAAAGTATTTTTCTCCAAGGTTATCTATCAGACTGATCTGATCATACTGGTAATATGGCAAATCGTAGGTGTATAAAACATCGTTTTTTGTAGTTTTAACCGTTTACAAGGTTACGCATGTTTATCCAAATTTTAATTATAAAACACGAGTATGAATGATACTCCAATTCCAAATAATATTCATTCAGATTTACGATACCAATGGCTGATAAAAATGTATTCTTATTTGATTTTATACATTGTTACGTTGGGAAATTTATTTCTTTGCGATATTTTTCGCGATAATTAATACCTGCAAATTGATTAAATTTTCTGAATTAAGTGGGAATGTTTTGTTTTTTGAAATTTCAGGATATTCCAGTGCTTAAGAGTTTGGTGCAGACTGCCATCGATACTATACTTCATCCTGATTTCACAGTAAGTAATCATTTTTCTCTGATTAGAAACATTGGATTTTCAAACATTTTCTCTGAGAGAATCAATGAAAGGAGTTTTTAATTTAATCCTAGGAAAAATACAAAATCACGAATTCTGTCAACGTTCACTGATACCAACCAAATTAAATTGAAAAAGAAAACATAAAAATAGCTAAAAATACTACACAAATTGAAGTTACAGTGTTCTTGAGAAACAAACATTATTTCAAAGGGTTTTTCTAAAGATACAATATTCTGCTTAAAAACTCTCCAATGCAATCCTGTATCTGTATTTTTGAAGAAAAAAATCATATGTACTTACTAATAGCAATGCATTTTGTGCAAAAATGAATTTGAATTGAGATTTTTTTATCGAGTTCCGAGTTTGTTCAACCTGAGATGAAGTACATACATATCTATATCGACGACGCGATGTGTGAATTGAATTTGATTTTGCTCAATCTGATACTGTCAAGTCAATTTCAGCTGAAATGTCGTTGCTTTATTTTATTCTGTTTTGATGGAGGTATTTCGGTTTTATAAAAAATTTCATCGCATACCTATTTCATTTTTATACGCTGGTGAATTATTTTTGAAATCTCTGGAGATAATATTTCCGAACAAAATAGTGGATGTACAAATCTATTTTCACTACAAACAAGCAAACATTTAAAACATTTCCTCATCCTACACAAGTTGAGCTAATTTCTTTTTTTTATAAAAACTCTATAGATAGACCTACCTACCTACATAAGTTTACCTACCATACCATTCCCAATTTTTATTAATTTTTAATTTTATTTCACCTATAAATCATCTATTTATTATGACGCTGAATACTGAACGTAGGTATATTTCATCTTCTTTTTTTCTCATTTAAAAAGAAAAACTTTTTATAATTTTTAATTACACTTTTTTTTTAGATAAATTTGTTTAAAATTTACTATGAAAATTAATATAAAACTATTTACTATTTTAATAAATCAAATTTCTCCACACTTTAAATACGGAAAATTCTGTAACGAAATCTATTTATTAAATGTTCAATTGTTTTAGGTACCTAGCAACTTGTCTGCCCTTGTTTCTGAAATAAAAAGCTACGCGAAAGTTTTTCCCTCGCTTTGATGCTTCTTATATATTTTTCCCTGTTTTTAAAATGAAAAGGTGTTGAATATTTTTTAGATAAGTGGAAGAGTTTGGCGGTTCAATGCGTAAGAAAAAATTATAATCGCTGTAAATTTACGTGAAAATCGTATTTTAGTACAGAAATTCTACATTAATTTCGGTTCATAGATATTCCTTGAGGATTTGAGGAAAATAACTCGTGAATTGGGGCAATTGTTGTGTAAGGTCTTGGAGTAAACTTTTTAAATTTTATCGAGCATATATTTTCCTCCAACTCTCTACTCTTTAGTTTTAGTTGGTGGTTGATCAAACTATACTGCGTAGGTTATAAAAGTATAAGAAAAAAAAATGGAACTATTTCAAAGATATTTACTTTTGATTAGAATAATTTGGTGTGAAATTTATAGGCATACCTATCCCGATTTCTGAGGTTAAAGATTATAAGTAGGTATAAATGCGATTTACGTATTGTGGCCTGACGTACAGTTAAATTTGTTAAAAAGTTCTCATAATCAAAGAGAAATAAATGGAGTGCCTAACCTACTACCTAGTACCTATATACTTTCCCAGCGTAAAAGTAAATTTAATAACGCCAGAGACATGTTTTCATCCGTTGATCTCATAAGGTTCGTTTTGAAATCCATTTTTATAACAGAGTACGTTCTCTTGTCACAGAAGAATACGTTTTCGTCCAATTGTTTCGTAGTGCTACCCTAGAAAATCAGATTTCTCTGTAGAAATGTAGGTATACCTGCCATTAACATTGGTCGCGTTGTGTTTGTTTGTGTTTGTGTTGCAGCTGTAGTGTGAAAAAACTAAAAGTTGGGTAGTTTTTCGAGGCTTGACTTCTTTTATGCGTCAATTTTTGTTCTATTTTTTCCATGTATCGTTTGTCTATAAATTTTGACGATTTTTTTTTGAACTGGGTAGTGGGTAGCTGGGTACCTATTTGATGAAAATCTTCTACGAAGAACAGTGATCAATTATTATAACTTCAATTGATTTTCTCGTATTAAAATTAATTAGAAGATACACAAAGCTTACAGTAAAGTTACTAGGTACATGACTAAATAGGTATCTGTTTCAAATATTTCTTGAATGGGTTATCGAAGATTTATTCTCATTTTATATTAATTTTAAAGTAGGTACAAATTTTAATGCAGGTAACTTAAGTATAGTGAATGAAGTTCTTCTATCAATTCAACTTGAATAGTTTACCTACGAAGAAGGAAAGTACTATTTAAAACTGAATATCGTTTACAAGATTAATATTCGTTTTCTATTACCTATTACCAACATTTCAAAAAACGGATTAATTTTATCTATTTACGATTGCGCTTTTCTTACGTTTAAAACAGAAATACTTTTCTGAAAGTACTCGTAGATACCATACTTAACTTGAAAATTAGGTACTCTTGAATATTGAAAACTCTTATTTTATGCTTTCGAAATAATGTTTTTGCTATTATTTCTATTCAGAAATGCATAGATTGTGACCACTTAAGGATGAAAAAGCTCGAAATTAAAAGAGAAATCTAAATCAATCAACTGAGGTTATATTACGTCGTATTCGGAAAAACCGAGATCATAAATTTTTCATGTACCTAGTAAATTTTGTGTCTCAACTTTAATGTTTGTTTACTAATTTTTTTTTTTTTTTTTTTTTTCATTTAAGCAGCAAGTTTATTTAGTGCAATTGTACAATCAAACAACATTATGGCAAATCGAAGTCTATAACTGTGTAGGTTCTATTATGTGAATGTAAATGATATGGTTGAGAATTCGCTTTTAAAATATTTACCTAACACATCTCTAGGATGTCTTTGTATGTATGTAGTGTATTTTAATCGATGAAATATTCATGGGTGTTTTTTTTTCTTTTTACAGATTGAAAATGATTATAAAGCCACATTACCTGTTGGTAAGTAAATGAATGTTGTGATGAAGTATTTAATATGGGTGTTAAAAAATTCTATATCATTTTGAGCAATTTTCGAAAATTTTGAAAATGTTGCCTCTATCTAATTAAAATCCATCTAGTTTATTCTGATAAGTTAAAAACATGTTTTTATTTGTAAGAAAATATTTTTTTCATTCTAAGAAATTTCTTGATTTTTTTTGTTTTAGGTATGGCCTAAAAATTTGTATTGTATCTTTCGACTTTGTGGCAAATTTTAAAATTTTAAAATTTGGCTCTATTTTCATAAAAAAAATTAAAATTTGATCAAAGTGAGGTAGAAAGTTGAAATTTAGTTGAAAATTCGCTAAAAAACGAAAAATGAAACTCACAAGTGCCCGAAATTTCGGCGTAGCAGTGTATCAGTTTATTTTTCTAGTCCAAATTTTTTTACGCTTAAAGGACTTCCCTTGTAAGGGAAAATAGGCTATTCGGAGTTGAGTATTTATTTTTCAATATGAGTTCCAGAAGTCTAGATGAGTAAAGTTCATTTCTTTTGTTTTTAATTTGATCGTAAATTCATAATCAATAATCAAATCTCTTTTAATAAAAAAAATCCACGCCGAAAACAGTTCACAACTAGACTACTACATATTGCAATAAAAAAAAATTATGTGTTATATAATTTCTTTTTAATTGGTTGTTATTAATTTACTTCAGGTAAAACCAGTAGCAATACCTACGTGAATATTAATTAATGCATTTTTTGTTACTTTTATGGTGAATGCAATGTGGCGTTATGGCGCGCAATCTCACACAGATTTTTATATGATTTATCGCATAATTCCGTTTGACATTTTAAATAGGTTGTTTTGAAAATTAATTTCAAAAGAATACATTGCTCAGTAGTCAGTACCTACATAAGTATGCTGAAAGCTTCTACAAAACTGGAAATTCAATAAATACGGTTTTTTCCTTTCGTTTGTTTCAGACCTACTACAATATAAAACCGTTTTGGCTTCGATTCTGTTCATCGTGCAAAATGCTCTAGCTAATGATATCACCGAATCGACCTTATCCAATGAATTACAGCAGGTAAATAATGTAGGTAGCGTTTAATCGAACAAAATGTGCGGTAAGTTCACTTTGTAGTGTAACGAATTGTTATGCGAATTTCCTTGTGGGCTTTTAATATTACCTCGTTAACCACGTCAACGGTGACGACAATGAAATAAAATTTAGCAATTTTTCTTGTCGGCGCCATTTTCATTGATTCGGTTACGGGTAAACCAGTCTGTATCATTACTTGTAAAAAAAATTCGTCAGATGGGTGTGTTTTTTCAATAATATTTTAATACGTGGGTTTAAGTAACTAGGTGTACTTTGTGAGCTTGGAATTTTTCAATGATAGACGGTTGATTTGTATTTTATAATTCGCTTAACACAGTAATTGACGTTGACCGATACCTACATATGTTGTGAAACCAGTAAATTTGTATGCTTTTTTTTAGGTATTAAAAACAAGGGGAAAGGAAAAATTAATCAGTAAATGGAATAACTTATTGTTCAAAATTATAATTTTCCCACCTTCATTCATAATCCTATTAATCTTCTGAATTAGGACTGGCTAGATTGTTGATTTAAACATTATTTTTTTGAATTAGATTCTATTTAGGATTTGTCAGATGGAGAAGAAACGTTCATACAGCTTAATAAGTTTTCAAAAATTCTTCTAGTTATGTTTTGCTCTGATTGCATTTGCATAGCAGAAAGATACTTTGTAGGTGGCATGATGTTCTCATGTACTGAAATGACTTAATGTAATCGAAATAGCAAATGTTTAATTTTTCAAACGTAAACTTAAATCTTTGGTAAAAGCTGCGAATAAAATCCGACGTGTGAAGGTAAATGGAGCGTACGATTTCGCGATTAAGCATTTTTTATGGGGCTCCGAATGTGCTATTAAGTTCTGCATATGCGCTATTATATATTTCGTTAAATAAACAACGTTCTATTAATTTCCAAATGGTTACCGGTAGGCACTGTAGGCAGTAATTTAATTCATTAAATTTGCTGTCTGTATTACTGTGCCCACCTGTATCTCTACCAATGAGTAACTATTCGAATTATACATTACATATCTACAGGGTGCGCAGAAATATCGAATACCCCCAAAAAGTTTTCTGCCAAATATTTCAGTTGGTCACAGTGAATGATATAAATGATAGCTCATGATTGGCTGTTGGACTGAGGTGATAACATTTCACCAATCATATTCATCTATTTCACGTTTGCCAAATTATTTTTTTAACAAAAAACTTTCTTTGGGGTACTTCCTAGACATTTCTGCGCACCCTTTACTACATGTTAGTCATGTATATAGTGTACTACATATGTTGCAGGTACCTACTACCTACCTATTGTTTTTCCTACACGAACGGCGAATATAATTGTTGTATAAACGGTGTTAGATTTTTTCAATTCAATGAAATGCTTTCTCTCTTATTAAAATGAGCAATTTTCGACATCTTATAATTTTCCTCATTGAAAAAAAATATGTTAGAAATTATCATTTTTTTAAAATTTGCGCCATCTAATTACTCCTGTTTTGCTGCACCGGCTTTAAATATCGTAATTCGTAGGTAGAAAGTACTAAGCATTTCTGAAACTGATTTATACTCCTTTTATTAGGTTTATGCCCTTACCACCTGTTATTATACTTTGAACAAATTTACAGATTACTCGAATATGTGGGTAGGTGTACCTAATTTTGTGTATTTATATTTCAGATCGGTTTCCCTCTCGAGCAAGCTATCACGTTATGTAAAATCTACACGGAAAATTTGTCAAAATTGAAATCCAAAGCTAAACAATTGAGCTTACGTTGTAGCGTTCCAAAATCTGTTGAGATGATCGAAGACGGCGGTAATAACATTTTAAAACTCGAAGCTTGGCATGCAGAAAGTAATTCGAAAGAAAGTCATTCCTTTACAGTTACCAAAGAACAGTTGGATTTATTAATCGAAGGTAAGCTTAGACTTAATTCAGTAATTTGCAGATACAATGAAAAAAAATCTGACGTGTGTAAATTATTGTATTGTTACAGAACTTACCAGCGTTTATAAAAAAATCGACAGTTTAGTATGAAAATTACCGGTAATTAAATAAATATTGAAAAGACTGAAATTCCAAATGAGTAACAATATATTCAAAAATATACACAGTTTATGCGGAAGACATGAATCATAATACGTACCCAAAATTTATGTACTTTTATATCAGTAAATATTTATTACAGTTATTCGTTTAAAGAACACTTTTATTTTCATAAAAATGTGGTATTTATGAACGGAGCCAGTTTTCGTTTTAGCACTTTTACCACATAAACGATGACATAAAACGGGCGGTATTGAATTTTAAGGAGGGTAGAATGTGAGGTCGTTTCTTAAATTAAATCACAATATGTAGATAATAATACTTAATTATTTGACTAGGAGCTGGGTTTATTTTATCGTCGTCGATGGAATGGCGTAGGTACAGTAGACGAGCACAACCGAACTGTAGAGACCTATTTCACCTATCCAAGGGTTTAAAATTTTCGGGATTTTGTCTCAAATAGGTAATATTTCGATTATTTTCAACAATAATTCGTTTATAAATGAAATCGGTAGCTTAATAAAAATAAAAAATTCCATAAAAGTATTTCAAAACCGTTTCACCTTTTTTTCTTCTCCGAAAGAATAATTATTTACATCGCTTTAAAGCTTAGCTAACACAAAACAAAAGTCGTAATACTATTTGCGTTGATTCGTAAAAAAATTTACAAAAGCTCGATAACAAACAAAAGATAATTTATATAAAATAATTTTTAAAAAACAATGAATACATTCCACACCTAAATTAAGCGAAATTATAACAAGTAAACACAAACTAAGGGATATAACCAGAGGCAGAAACAATCACAGACATAAAGAATCGTAAATTCTGGCAAGGTAACATTTTCAGAATGAAAAAAAAAACAAGTTGTATATGAAAGACATTCATAACTTCATAAGTAAATTTCAATATTCGGCTAGTTGGAAAAAAAAAATAATAAATAAGCGTCCGAATAACGTACAAAGAAAGCGAATTTCGACTATCTAAATTTGGTAAACAAAACATTAAAAATATCCGTAAATAATCTCCAAATTGACTGGTTCGAATAACTACCATCGATAAAATAACTAACTAATAATTTTTGTTTTGATTATTAAAACAGTTAAAGTCTCTTTGACAAAATCGTAAGTGGCAAAACTAATTCCCACCGATATTGGCCCCTTTATCCAATTCATACTTAATCCTTTAAAAAACCCTTTACGTAACCCTTCTTCCTGATAAATTTTACGAAATGTTCCTATAATTGACGTACACTCGTATCCTGTAATGGCGGAAGTTTGCATCCTTCGACGAACTATATCTAGTGGGTAAGATGTAGATTGACCGAGCATTCCAGATATGGCACCGAATATTAAATTAGCTCCTGTCGTAGGGTTTGATCCCATTTTATCTATGAGACAATAAAAATTAGGGTTTAAAAAAATGTTTCATAATTTATTTTCGTAATAAATGAACTGCTTACCTTTGTAGATTTTTTTCAGAGTTCCATAAGTACAAAAGCTAGTACCTGCATAAGGTATAATACCCAACATTGTTGGTAAGTAGCCTTTATAGAACGCCTTTAATCCTTCTTTTTGCCACGTACTGACGAAAACCTGAAACGATAACAAGCAATATCAAATTAATACCTCAGCAATAGTGAAATTGTTGAGATTCGAGTACATATTTCAAGAGCACAACTCATCGTGATAGAGTAGGTATCTTAATTTTTTCTTAATGAATGAACTAATAGACGGCCGAAGCTTATCGAGTTGCTGACCTGTCTTAAATTTTGATATTCATTCTTAGTAGTAACAGCCATTCTAGCTCGAGCTAAATCTAATGGATAAGTCAAGGTTTGTGAGGTAACTCCAGCCAAAGATCCGGCAAGAAATCTTCTTACTTTTGATTCCCTGCAAATAACGTAAGATCGATTAATAACTCCTGATTTAAAAAAAAAAAAATCTTGAAAATTATAATATTAAGATGGGTAATTTATTTTATTCGAATTTTTATATAGAGTAAACGTATTTTTATAGATGATTTTTAATACTACATATTTTATTAGTTGTTTCGAAAACAGTTGAAATTCATTCTAGGAATCAATTACTAAGCAATTACTAACATATGTACGTAACGTCGCATACCAGCTCCATTTTTGACAATTGGCCAAACAGAGACAATCTTTAAATATTACAGATCGCGATACGAAGGCTATAAATCTCGACTTTTTTTATTCTGTTTTGAATTTTCTCAGAATATAGTGCTTTTTTCATCGAAAAAACGAAAATTAGAATCCATATATTATTTCGCGAATAATTCAATCTAATCTCAGCGTTAATTACTCAACAATCAATCGTTTGATAATCCCGATTAAGGTGAAGGTCATGACATATTTTATAACTTTTACCGGAAATGAGGCGTAAGAATTCGATCTTTTGTATACTTACGCTTTATCAGCGCTGTCAACTTTCAACACTTTCTTCCATTGTTCGTGAGCAGAAAACTGAGTAGCAGCGTAAGGTATTATTCTGGCCATGGTTGCGCTGTTTCCTCTCCATAAATTTATAATACCTTCTTTTTGATAAGTATTTATCAGGAACCTCCATGCTTTCTTAGCGGAATATTCTTCAGTTGAAATCTACAGGAGGAGTCGAATATTAAATTGATTTTTGTCTAACACGAATAAGTTGAAATAAAATAAATGTTTACTTGAAAACTAATTTTTGTCCTATCCAAGGGCGCGATAGTTGTTTTAGCACAAGCTCCGGCAATGGCACCAGAAAGTAAGCTGCACAATACTAATTCGGAATTGGTCAACTGAAACGTATAATATATCTTAGTTACATTGAAATACATATTATGTACTGCGAAATAAAATCTACTTACCGCATTTTTGTCAGCATTTGAAAGATTGGATTTGACCATTATTTAATCTACAGTTACAAAGTTATTTGTCATCTAACATGCTCACAGGTCTTGAAACGACTGACTTCTCGCACACACGATGATGACCTCCTGAAAAAAATGGTTTGTCTTTTGTTTAGATAAGATATGAGTAATGAAATTCCACAAGTAGATGAACAAAGTATGAAGAATAACACGCAGATGGTACAAATTGTTTTATAATTGTTAAAAAGTGATGAGATAAAGAAACCTTCGCGAAAATCTTACGTAATCGTGCTCGGTTACTCGAGTTTACGTACTTCAAAGATTAAAAGATTATAAAATTGAAAATGCAAAGAAAAGTTACAATTTTTTACAAAGTGAGTGGAAGGTGCAATTGACGAAAATTGCGTTTTGGATTTGGAATTTTACAAGTACAAGATTATTCTGAAAATAAGAAAAGAGAGAAATTACACTAAAATAAGATGTTTCTTATGATATACCTGTGATATTTTCTGAGACAAGAAACAATAATCGACTAATACACCAGCGAAATTTTCAACACTTCGATCAATGATCATTTACTGATGGAATTATCAAAAATTATTTATCATTTTTGATCTTGAAAAAATTTTCAACAAAAACAAAGACCAACTAGATTTTTAGATGTTTTGGCTGACTTGCTTTGGACGAAATCTGGTTCGTGAACTGTACGAGAGAAACATTAAAAAATTATTTTTTCTCATAACACTCATAACACAGCTAAATACCTTCAAAATTGAATTGTTTTCAAATTATAATTTTTATATTAAAGCAGTGATAGTGAAAAATCATCATTTCATGGACCAAAAATTCAAATAGACGAGAAAGAAAAATGAAAATGATAATGAATTTCAAATTTTCATGAAGAAACTGTTTCAACTTTTCAAAAATGGTAACATTTGTTCTGAAAACAACGAAAACAAAAACAAAATTTTTAGGAAACACTGAAAGTAGCAACATAAACAAAACTGCAAAACACAAAACAACAATGAGGAGAAAAATGCTAATTTATCGATACTGAATTATTCGTCTAAAAACGGAGTTCTAAATCAAATCTATGTATAAAATCATGCGTCAGGAACATCAGTCGGTTAACAGATAATTTATCGGTAGATTATAAATGATGGATCGTGAAGATGAGGATGATTTTTCATCCAAGTACCACAAAAAACGTAACTCCAAAGTTCCTAGATTCAGGTGTTTGGTTTGCCAAGATTCTCAGTGTTTTGATGATATCGAAACCGAAGTTCAATATTGTCGAAATGCGATAAAGGTAATTCTCTCTACTATAACAATGTCACTTACGTTATTTATGTATTTTGCACTGACGAATGTTTTTTTCGCTAGTGTTGGAAAATTACCAAGAAAGATGCCGATGGCCAAGTCAGTTACAGAAGAGGTTGCGAAGACAGTCCTGAGCGGCTTCAGATTTGTGTAACATCTCATCTCACAAGATTCGCTGCACCTACTGGTCAATACGCAGCTGAATGTTGTACCGGTGAACTTTGTAATAATGGATCGTTTCCAACTTTGCCTAACCTATCTAAGGGTTTGTTTTATTATTCATTTTGGTTGTAGACCTATCATTAATAATACGTAAAGTCTGATCAATACAATCATTTTGAATTAGAAAATGAATCAACTGCCGTCCATGATGATCACTACTTGACAAAATTAGCGTTCGCCATACTTGGTCCCATTCTTATCTTGGGTGTTTTGGCCATCATTCTGCTTTATGCGAGACGAAAGCACAGAAAGAGGATATTAGCGGCGAGGTCCATGTCATTTGATTTAGAAGAAGCTTATTCGGGTGATCCGGTCATGAGAACTACAGCCACCGTCGGTGACAGCACGCTAAAAGTTTGTTGATGGTGTTTTAACTTTAAACATTCAATCTAGGCTTCTCAAACTATTGAAAATTTATATTTGACATTTTATTCGCGTTTAAAGGAGTATTTGGAGCAATCGATCACATCAGGATCTGGATTTGGTTTACCTCTTTTGATGCAAAGAACACTAGCCAAACAAATCTTATTGAAAGATCAAATTGGTAAAGGCAAATATGGAGAAGTATGGCGAGGTCTGATCAACAACACCGAAGTAGCTGTGAAAATATTCCTGTCAAAAGATGAAGCTTCGTGGACTCGGGAAACTGAAATTTACAGGTAGGCAATATCGCGTTGTATGATTTGATTATAGTACGCATATGAGATTTATCACAATGATTCTTTTTTTAAAGTACTGTTCTGGCCAAACATCCGAATATTCTCTATTTCATCGGTTCGGATATGACTTCGTGTAATTCAACGACGCAGTTATGGCTTGTTACCGACTATCATGCTCTGGGATCTCTATACGATTATTTGGTTCGTCGTTCGCTAAATTACAATCAAATGTACAAGATTATGTACAGCGTGGTAAAGGGAATCAATCATTTGCACGAAGAGCTATACGGAGATCAAGTAAATAATCATTGTTTATTTTATTTTTACTCATCTTTGATATTTTTTTCTAACGAAAAAAAATCATGTTCAGGATAAACCGCAAATCGCCCACCGTGACATCAAAAGTAAAAATATACTTATGAAGGCAGACGGCGAATGTGTAATAGCTGATTTTGGGTTAGCGGTGACCTATTACGAAAAAACGAACAAAATGACGTTGACGCCCAATCCTAGAGTAGGAACGAAACGATATATGGCTCCTGAAGTTTTGGATCAAGTGTTGGTGTTCTTTGTTCAAAATAGGCTAGTTTACATTTACTGTTCATATTTTTTATCATGTGTGAATCTTTACACTTACAGAATAAACACGAAATATTTTGAATCATACAAAAGGGCGGATATTTACTCGCTTGGTTTGGTATTTTGGGAAATTTGTTGGAGAACTACGTCAAACGGGAAAGTAGATGAATACAAATTGCCTTTCTTTGATTGCCTGGATCATGGTGATCCATCTTTTGATGATATGAGGAAGATCGTTTGCGTTGATCAAAATCGTCCTGTTATTCCTAACACATGGGCTTCTGATCCGGTAATGAATCTAATCCCGTTTTTATTGCTTGTAGCCTGCGTTTTTATGTGATTTTGCAGCTAATTATTTTTATGTTTTTCTATATTTTATTTCAGATATTAACGTTTATTACCAAAATAATAAAAGAATGCTGGCATCAGAAAGCAAGTGTGCGGCCATCGAGCTTAAGAATTAAGAAAAATCTACAAAAATTAAATTTGTAAAATTGAATACTTATTTTTTGTACTGTGATTTTTAAAATTTTAATGCCTATATTTCAAATGAATCGCCTGAGGACATTAATTACGTTTTTTAACTTTTTCACTAACGTACTTATTTGTAGAATTATTTTTAGACTGATTTTTAATTTATATTTTATGTTGAATTCGATATTGTATTATGTAATTCTTGGCAGCTAAGAATAAATAAAGTACTCTTTCAAGTTTTATTGAGTTGTTGCAATGTTCATTTGGGATTCTGGGTCTTTTTTAATAATCCAAAGAGTTGATACTGAATTTAGAACGACCCGAAACTGCTTCCAACAGATTTGAGTGGTCTAAAAATTAAAATAGAAAATACACCAAATTTCAGTCATCTGCCTCAATTTCATCGAATTGTGATTTTTGTCAGGTGGCAAATACCTAGATGAAATTTGAATTTAAAAATCGAACGATCACATTTTGAATTTGATGATGCATTTTTGGATACCTTTATTTGGTCTAAATCATTTTCCAATCAAATTTTGGACTTGGAATACAAGTAGGTAGTAGGTACCTCAGACTCTGGAGTAGCATAGCCGGACCTACACACAACTGAGAATCACTGAACCGGTTGAACGACGTATATCCGACTTTACACGATTACATCCGAATGATGGTACCGAAAAAAATAGTGGACTTTAACGTCTACACACAAGGTCACAAGCCAGAAACCAGAAACAGGATGTACCACGAACCACTGCTTCGAACCCGGAGAAAGCGAACATGATGATGCGTAGATTCGTAGTGATTACCGTTACTTAGGTAAAGTTAGTTGAGTTTATGGTAGACAAAATCTCTTAAAATTTATTTCACTGTATTTATAGATGATTTTCTATAAAAATTATCGTGTCAATTTGTAGTGAGTGTGTGTTGTGTTAGTTTATGATAAGAATGGGTTAGAGAAAAATTAATGGAAATGCCGATGATACCATGGATACTACTGATGAGCCTTCTATGCGCTTTCGCCCAGAGTCAGGGTACGTATGTGTCATAAATACTTACACGAATTTCTAACGTTGCACAAGTGATCAGTTAAAAATCGAAAAATGTTATTTAATTTCAATCATGTCCATGGAAAAGTACCTATGTGACATTAATGAATAAAATTATCCCGAGAAATATCCTAAAATATTGTATCCTGTTATGTCATAGGTACTCATGTAGTGTTTTAACTTTTACGCCAAAAATGCTCACCATGTGGTAACATTTTCATATGTACCTAGCTGTTTGTATCAAGCTGTCACAGCCTCTGAATTCTTATTTTGTGTTTTGAAGGTTCAATTTACCTATTCGAAAACGACACTGTTATTCACCTAGTTATACTTTGCATTGATTAGGCAGGGGAGGGTGGGGGAATCGGCGCTCCCAGTCTTGGGGCGCAGACTAGGAATTGGAAGATTCCAAGTAATGCATCAAATAGATCAACTCGTATGAATTTTTCCCTGAGAATTCTAACGAAATGATGGTCCAAATGGTAGTCCTTGAAGCTAATACTATGTCTCCCAAAATTTCAACTGTCATTCTCAATTCAAGGCTTACAACAAGAATTCGAAGTGAAAAAATATGAATTTTCGAGAGACTTGGCATTGTCGAAAAAACTAATCACGTACATTATGTAGAAATCTTATTTTCCAATCAAAATAACAGAACAATTAAGTAGGAATCTACTTTTTTCCTTTCGTCATCAACGTCAAAACCAGACCAGAAGTAAAAAATTACATCAACTTTAAAACTTAACTACATAATATATTGCCCTATGCTTATCAGAATTTGCATCATCTTGTTTTTTCAATTTGAATCAAGTTAAGTATCTAGACCTATCCATTGTCCGAGGTTTTTAGAACAACAGTTACCTATCTATCTAAATTACGGGTAGATCTGGACAAATCATAAAATGGAAAAGCAACGAAATTTACTCAAGACATTTTTCAAATCGCAAACGAAATTCTGAAAACGATGCACTGGGCCATGCAAAGAACATCAATAATTTGAGAACACCTTTCATAATTTTTAGTTGAGGAATTCTTCAAATTGAAAGGATTCGAGCGGCTTTAACTATAGATATGGCTTGAATAAAATACTCTAAACACAATAATTATATTCATTCAATAGATACCTATTATAAAACTTTTCCTAATGCCTTTACCTAAGCATTAATTTATAGAAATTTTTCATAATTTATACAAATCACAATTGACACTTCTTAGTCTCTTTAGTTTTTATTATAGACAACAAGTTTGCTTGTTTTGATCTAAAAGGCGAAAAATTTAGAGGTGAATATTATTAGTAGGTATTACGATCGTTGAAAATATAATTTTTTCAAAATCCCCAATTTCAAGATTTTTGTATCTACCTACCAAAGTTTTAAACAAAAATCTGATAAGTTATAGAAATTTTATGGCGAAGTGTGCGGTTAGGGAATTAGAATAGTTAGAAAGGACAGGTAGTTACCTATAAATTTATTTCTCATCAAAATTGTTTGATCGATTTAATTTAATTTGGAATAATAATGGCCTGCTCGTGGATATAACGTTGATGAAAAATGATTGAGCCAAAAGTAATGTGTTTCAAGTAACTTGCAGCAGAAATTTTCAATTTTTTTTTCATTTTTTTGAAAATTGTCTCGAATGAGAAAGCAAATAAATTATGTGTTATAATATTGTTTTGTTATTCACTGTGACCAACTGAAATATATTCAATACAAAACTTTTTTGAGGGTAGGTACTTACTCAATATTTCTGTGCAGACCTACCTAGTACCTACCTACCTACCTATGTATTTAACCATTTCGTCAATAATTTGCTGTTTCATCTCCTTAGATAAACCACCGCTTACTGTATCCGTTCAAAGGAGTTGGAAACTAGCGGAAAATACTTCCGTTGGTAGCTTAGTCGCCCAAGCTTTCTCAGAGCCTCAAGGTGATGATATTATATTCGGACTGGAACATGCGACTGGGTTTAATATTTATCAGAGCAGTGACCTTAAACCTCTACCATTCGTTATCAATCCGAAGACCGGATATATTTACACCAATCAAACGCTGAGTAATTTGGTGAGTTTCTATCTTAATTCGGAGGAAAGAACTAAAAAATTTTTGCTTTATTGGCGGAACGACTTGAGAAAAAAGAAGGGGAATTCCTCGCGAATTTAGGAATATAGGAACCAACCTATAGAATACATTACTGAAATTACGTCAGTGTTAATACATATTGAAATATATTAATGTCTGATCATGTTAATTACAGGGTGATAGCATGACACTGTATGTGACTGCTGAGTACAACGATAGCAGCATCAGTTTGCTCACTTCAAAAGTACAAATTTTTGTGCGAATCGATAAACAGTCAAAAAAATCGAATACGATTGCTGTGAATCAAAATTTCCGCGGAACTCCAGTAAATTATCCCGGCTATGGAATCGATCCTTCAGAACTTCCGTGGAAAAAGAATTCAACTAAATTAAATAACGTTAATAATGCGTCGCTCTATTCACCACCATCTTCATCCACATCAACAGAATCTGTATCAAAATCGAGCGTGTTGAATGAAGATGAGTCTAGTCACTTTAATGTAGAACAATCAACTCGAACAAAAACAGAAGAACCACCTCTCAACAACTCGAAGAATGTTGAAACTGTATTGATCCCGTCACGTGAACCAAATGGTGGTAAACTGATCATTGCCTTGATTCCAACAATTGTCATATTTACAAGTTTATTTATCTCTGGAGTGATCGCTTGTCTGTTCCGTAAAAAGATATGTAAAAAGAGGAATAAAATCAAAAAAGACGATATGGTAGGTACCTATACACTATGTTAAATAGGTACATACTTGTTGCTTAAGTACAGTGCTTTGGCCCACACGGTAAAAACTGTTTAAAATGGCCTTCACAGATACTTATGTGTATTGATTGACATCATTGGTTCTAAGACTGGTTTTTTTTTACTCCTCAGAAAAAATCTTCGTGTAGTGTATTATCTCTGGAAGAATCGATGGTAATGCACCATTGTAGAGGTGTTTGCGGATTAAGTAACGAATGCGATTCTTGGGATTCAGAGAGTCATAATCAAGTAAGATGATTTATGCCAAGTAATCAGTCTTTCGAATTATTAATTACATTTCATTTTTGCACGTATGTGCGTCACACTCACTACATATGCTTTTACATTACAGAGTACCATGATATTGAATAAACTTGGTAAAATGGCTGATAAATGGGAAATACCTAGACATCGTATTAAAGTTTTCAATATCTTGGGAGAAGGTTGTTTCGGACAAGTGTGGAAATGCGAAGCTATGAACATCGACAGTGAGTACCTACATACCTACCTACCTATTGTATGTATTATATGGAATGGGTGTACTGGTGCTGTAGAAAGGTGGACTAATCCTCGAAAAAAATTGAAAAAGTTTTTAATATGTACTTTACTAAAAAAAAAAAAAAAATGGAAATTTAGTGGAAATTGAGCTTATTAAGCATTTTCAAGATGATCAGATTTCGTTGGAAAATTCATATTTTCGGCATTTAAAAAAACTCTATTTAACTGGTGGCTCAAAAGTTGAAATTCCAAAAAAAAAATACATAAAAAACGATAATACTTGAGTGGTTTTGAAATTAGACTTTTGCAAGTTCCTTAGGTAGGTACCTACTTCAAAAAAATTGTTTATTAATTTGGAATGATTTTACAGATAAAGAAGGTCCCACAGTGGTCGCAGTCAAAATGTTGAAAGAAAATGCTGGAGAGCAAGAAAGATCTGACTTAGTTCAAGAACTTCAAGTTATGAAGATGCTTGATCCGCATCCAAACGTTGTACGATTACTTGGTTGTTGCACAGAGAAAGGTACACTATAATAAGTACAATAGAAGTGCTTTCGAATATTAAGGTTCAGTTATAAATTAAATCTGATCTAATTTATGTGGTCACGGTTATGATTTCTTACAGATCCTATTTTTGTAATTATGGAGTATGTGCCTAATGGTAAATTACAGAGTTATTTGAGACATTCACGAGCTCAACATTATTATGACAATATGCACGGTTCGAGTAATACGTTAACATCACGAGATTTAACGTTGTTCTGCTATCAAATAGCTAAAGGAATGCAATATCTTTCTTCGAAAGGTGTAAGTACTCATATATGTGTTTTAATGAGAAACATTTTTATTTGGTATTTTACTCACGAGGAAACCTTTACGACCAGTTGGCGTCGATTGAGTTGAAATTTGGTTTATTCAAGGAATATAGGTAGGTAGTTTTAGTCCACTTGAAAAAAATGCCCCGATGTGTCACAGATTTTTGAAATTATACCTACCTAGTACCTACCTACTGGAGTTTCAATTCTGCTCAAATGTCTCAATAATTGATTTAAATGTGAATAAAGCATCTCAGTTTTTCAAAAATTTACGAAAAATTAACCAAAGGCTGTTTAAAATTTCGTTTTCAGATGTGTATTTTTTTGTGCCTAATTTCCGATTAATTGGCGCCAATGGATTGCGAAGGTTTCCTAGTATACTAAGATCGATCTGTAGATACATGTTTAAATCCTAAACTTCAATGTGTCTTATTTCTTTTTCTCATAGATAATCCATCGAGACTTGGCCGCTCGAAATATTCTAGTCGGTGAAAACAACATGTGCAAAGTGGCTGATTTCGGTTTTGCTCGAGATATCATGACCCAGCATGTGTATGAGCGGAAATCTGAAGGTCGATTACCGATACGTTGGATGGCGCCGGAATCTCTATTCGATAACATGTTCTCGGTAAAGTCAGATATTTGGAGTTTTGGTGTCCTGGTTTGGGAAATTGTCACCTTAGGTTCAACACCATATCCAAAATTAACCGCTGCTGAAGTCATGAGTAAAGTTCGTGAAGGATATCGGCTGGAGAAACCAGAACATTGCAGAAGAGAGTTGTATAATATTATGTATTATTGTTGGGACGAAGATCCTAATAAGAGGCCTACGTTCATGGAACTCGTAGACCTTTTAGAACAACTTTTATTGACAGAAACTGATTACATTTTGCTGGAAAGATGTCCTGATCATTCATATTACAATACGGTTCCGTTGAGTGGAGAAAAGTTGTAAATGTTATGGTTTTGTTGCAAAAGGCTCGTGCTTTAATAGACAAAGGAATCGTTTCAACCTGCAGCAAAATCGGACCAAAGTTGTAGATAATTTTAATCCGAATCGCCATCATCTCCATGTCATTAGTTTTTTCTTACTATTAAGATGCTTCATTTTTGAGATATGTACCTATTTCGTGTAAAATAGTTCGACTTCATTAAAGCTTTATACTCAACCTTCCTCAAAAGCTTTCGTTCCTGTTATCGTGTTTGTGCTAAGTAATAGTAAAAAGTATTTACTTTTGTTATTATTTTTTTTTTTTACAATTTTAATAAAATTCTTTTACACTTGTAATGTATGGTATTATTTTAGTTTCAAATTTCGCAAAATATGTTTCCACGCAAAGAATTTTTCAAGTGTATAAAATTCTTCAAAAAGTGAAAGAATCAGCTTTCAGGCAGGTACCATAATATTTAAAATAATGGAAGCATTCAATTTCATGAAGTTGAAACACGGGATATTCATGAGTGACATTTTACGGATGTTGATGAAATGAGAAAAAAATACTATTAAAAACCATAGATAAGTAAAGTAGAAATGAAATGTCATTTGTCATTTTATTCAATTTGTTTTAATGAAAATTCATTGAAGCGATTCGAATGAACGCACCTACCTATTACATATGTACCAACGTAGAAGGCTTTCTCAAACTTGACTTGTAAGTTGAAGTTCGTGAAAAGCTATTCTTCAGAAAATTGAGCTATCAGTCTTGAGAATCTAAGCTTCTATTTCCATATAGAGTGAATTTTCGAAATGAATAGGTCACAAATTAATGAAGCTGAATCTATGAAGTCTGTTTTCAAATTCAAATGAACACGAATTCAAAATTTACAGTGATGTTAGTGTTACACTTGTACCGGGTACTTTGTGAGCATTTTATTACCATTTAAGAAGTATTTTGTAATAAAAACTACGAGACATCTTTTCTCAGGGCGTATAATAACATATTCGTTGACATGACAGAAAGGTAATAATACATATATTCAATACGAAACCGTTACTTTGAAAAGATACATACATAAAGCAACGTTGCCAGTTATAACAAGTACATCACAATCTAACTTTGAACTTTTACTTCTAGCTATATTGGCGTAATTATGGCGGAGGAGGTGCCGTTTCACTGCCCCAACTGTCTCGGCGCGAGGCACGAGAAGAGGGACAGTTCCACAGACACCCCCTGCCCCGACTCGACTAGTAAAAAAAAAAAAAAAAAAACACTCGAATAGAAAAATAAGTAAAAAAAATATCACAAATTAACTTATAAGATGTAGTCTTGATTTCTATTCATACAACTCTTTTTATAATACGTCGAGTCGCAAAAAAAAAACAATAACAAAATACTGAACAATAATTAAGGTAGTTTGCCTCGATTATCCTAGAGGTATCACATTAGAAAAATAAAAAAAATAATAGTAAGAAACAACATATCACTTGTAGAACACAAAAACAATTTCGTTCAGTCGAACTTATGATTAATAAAGAGAAACAAAACAACGATAGTAATAGAAATAATAACTATAAAAAGATGAAAGAACACATAATAAAAGAAAACCACAGCTGAAGACTTCGATATAGCTGTGTGAATTCGTAAGTAACACAATAATAAAGATACCATATTTTGAGAGAGGAGAGTCACCGATGACCGAATTAATCGTCAAGAAGAGCCCTTGGTTCATCTATTAGCTTCAGTCGAGTTGCATTTGTATATTCATTATGGAAGAATATTTTTGTTGAATTGGGTTTTACGTAGAACTTATACCCAACGAAGTTTTGATCGATGTTTTCGATGTCTCGTATGATGATTGAGCAGGTCTCGTCTGATATATCTCGCGCTGCATTGATCAGCGTAGTATTAAAGAAGGTTAGCCGTTCGTCATTCCGTTGAACGATCGACTGAAACTCATATGGCTGTGCGTATTGGATCTTTAAGACGTTTTCGATATGCGGAAGTAAAATAAGTCGGACGATTTCGTATTTCGATTTCAGTTTTCTCAGGATCGCGTAGATTTCTTTTTTCAGGTTATCGTCGGTCATTCTACCGTCTTGAATATCGAGCCAACCGAAGCTAGTCGTACATGTCCTGTCTGTTCTGTTGTTTATTTCTAAGTATTCACGGAAGTGTTTCATATTATAGCGAATATTAACTCCTTCGACCATTTCTAGAATACATTTTTCGCCACTCTCCATAAGGGCATCACGAATTAGATACGCAACAAAACTATCACCGAGCATCCTGCTATTGTTAAAATGGGCATACAGTTTGTCGTTCATTTGTTTGATTGATAACAGCCCTGTGACGATATATTCTGAGTGGTATTTACCGGTAAGATATTTGGAGATGCGTCGTAACTGCCTCGATAACACCGTTGACTGTTGCACCGATTCATCTCTCTCGTTTTGAAGACAAGTCTGCTGCCGTATTAAATCTAGATTTCGCTTTCGGGATTCCTGTAATTGACGTCGAACTCGTTCAGTTTCTTCATTCTGACGATCTTTTTCTTCTTGCAGCATCCTTTGGTATTGCTTCCGTTCATCCCGTTCCATATCGATTATGTTGGACGACTCTATATTCTCCTCTTTGAGACATCGGATAGTGTAGTCTCGGTCACGTATTTTTATTTCTAAAAGACGAACTTGCTCCGACAGGTTGGCAATAATCTTTTCGTTTCGGTATTCAGATAGAGGAACTCTGTTGGACTGAAGGTTTTTTGTTTTCTTCTCCAGTTCGTCGATGCGTTTTTGTAGATCTTCCGCTCTCCGGTTGGCGGATTTATTTTGTTCTTTTAATTCTCCGATTATATCGGATTTTTGTCTCAGTTTGGTCTTCAGGTCGTTGATTGACCGCTCGCTGTAGGAGTTACGGTCATCGTGATACCGGTAGCTCCGAACTATTCGACCGTCTGCCACTCGAGAGATTGATGAAACGGGACGCATCGTAATGAATAAAGTAGTAATTTATTTCTAAAACACCACCGTAAAGCAACGCAGATCGACACTCATAGAACTGAATTTGCAATTATTACATCAATCAGCTTTTATCGAATAGAGAACGCACGTAATGAAATTACTAGAGAATAGCCATTAAACACATCAAACACATTAACGAGAGAATGAATTTACGACGCACTTCCTTTAGAATTCTAGAATCGGTGATTTTATCTTTTTCTTATCAGATGATTTTTGGCTTTTTGATGTTTTTGCGTTTTAGGCAGTTACTTTCGGATGAGTGACGTTTTGGTTAATTCCAACCTCTGACTACTCGATGGTAGTCTTCCTTGGACATTTCTTCGTGTAGCTTGTTTCTCAGAAGTTGGCGGATTGAATTTGAAATATTTTGCTCGTGTTTAATTTTTCTAACTTCGGTGGCCTTTTTGAATAATTCGTCTTCTCCAATTTCTTTTTCGATTCGCATTAATTCTTGAGTGTAGCTGTTTTCGATCGGTATCGGCGTATTAGAAACAATCATGTTGATAGTAAGTACATTTTTCGTTGGTTTTTCTTTCGGTGGACGACCTCTCTTTTTCTTCGTTTGGATAATATTTTTTAATTGTTTCAGTTTAGATGGATTTGTCTGCTCATCATTCCAACCGAGATAATCGCTTTCAGACTCCGCATCCTGCTGTACCAATTCGAGTTTTCTCCGATCATCTATCCGCTGCTGAAAAGTTCTTTTATCAAATGGTGAGGTATATTTGACGTTATCTTCGAGCAGTTGAACCTGTTCTTTTTTCGCATAAATAGTCGTTTGGCGTAAGTTAACAAATTTTATATCGTCGTTTTCTTCTGTTTTGTAATTTCTAACTAGATAGCAATTGACATCAACTTGTTCTTCTACTATAAATGGTCCAATGCGTTTCGGATAGAATTTACCGGCTAAAAATCTGTCAGCGTTACTATGTAGATGAGTAGAAATCATTACTAGATCTCCTTCTTGGAGTCTCTTCTCTGGATCGTCGTTCTCGTTGAATTTTTGTTCTTGAATGATCCATAGTTCTAGCTGTTTCAATCGAATGAGTTTATGGATTTTTTCACGCTTAGTTTCCTGAGGTAAGTTCAAGATTTCTTCGCGATCATCGCCATAGACAGCTTGCTTCGCTAATTTATCCGCTACTACGTTCGTAAAGTCATATTTATGACCTTTTGTATGAATTATTTCTACATAACGCATTCTGCTTTTTAGTTCTTTTATTTGTAAAAGAAGGTCTTTATGAGCCACTAATTTCCTTGATGCATTTTTCCATTCATTTAGCTCGTACTCGAGTGTTTTATCGATAGTTTGTTTGGCGTATAACGAATCAGTCAAGATCTTTAATTTTCGGTGATCGGTTTTCCATAACACAGCTAATATGGTCTCTTTTATCGCGTAGAGTTCGGCCAAATTATTCGTGGGTTTTTGCTTATTTAATCGTTGAGAAATATTATATCGGCTGGTTGGTTTAAAACAAACGCCAATTCCAGCGATAGCATCGTCGCTTCCGTTGGCTTTACATGCCCCATCAGTAGCTGCCCATAGAAATCCACTTTTATCAATATACAACTCGCCATCGTGCATAATATCTGGTAGATTATCGAATGTAGTATATTTTTTCTCGTAGGTACTGATTTTTTCTATTGCTTTTTTTAATAGTTTATTGATGTCATGACGAAATGTTTCTATAATTTCCGGCTTCGGTGCATCCTGTGGAATGCCCCATATTTCAAATGGACTAAGACCATAATCCGAAGGAGCCATATTGAGATTTTTTTCTACTGCTGAAACGTAATAATGCCAGTTTTCGTGAGTATAGTCTTCACTGTTACTATTTTCATTTAAATAGATTCTCAATTGAGTGCCAATTTCACGCATGCTTCTTTCCACCGTAGATGACTGAGGATTATACGGCGATACGTATGTACATTCCACCTTCAATCGCTTACACTCGTCTTTCCACTGATTCGATATAAACTGTGGTCCGTTGTCAGTCGTGATTCGCTTCAATTTGTGACCATGGGCTCGCATATCATCGTTGATTCGTGTTAGAATAGGTAAGACCGATTCTGTTTTCGTATCTTTAAGCGCCATTAGATATACTTTCTTGCTAAATACATCTTTAGCGACGACGATAGCACGAGGAAGACCCAGTGGATTTGGCAATTGACCATAAAGATCCACACTAACATTTTCTCCGATATCATTTGCTGTAACTTTAGCAAACTCTGGATATTTTTTTAATCCGTAAACTTTGTTTTGTTTGCAGACAATACAGACACTCACGATAAAAGCAATATGTTTTTCAGCCGACGGATGGTAATAAGTTCTATTAAAGATGTCAATCAATTTATTTTTCCCGAGATGACCGTACCATTCGTGCAAATATTCAACAGTTTCTCTCAGCAGCGCACTTGGAAGATAAGGTAATGGATATTCTCCAGTTGTCCGATATAGTATGCCGTAATCAGTTGTATATTTCTCTTTGATATTTTCAACGTATTTTGCTACAGCTTTCTTTCCTCTAAACTTGATTTTATCTGCAATTTGACCGTTTAATGTGTTAATAATAGCTTTTAATTTTGGATCATCATTTTGCCATGTTGATAGATGAAAAAGCGCTTGTTCGAGATCCTGTTTTATTTGGACTCTTATTTCTAAAATATCCATTATTTCTTCGGTCCTGATCAATTCTAACGGAGGTGAGTTGAATAATTTATGGTCAGGTTTAGATATAGTATATTGGATGTTGAGGTGTTTCGTCCAAAGATACCAGCCGGCTGCTTTAACATGGAATTCAGATGCGTCTTTTATTTTTGATACTGCTGTTTTTAAACTGATTGGAACATGAATTTCTCTACCGATGAGCCACATTCTGTTCTTTTTTAACGCATTAACGAGCGCAAATACTCGTTTTTCGATGATGGAATAATTTTTTTCGTGTGATTTCAGCGCTGATGACACGAACATAACAACATGCTTTTCTCCTTCGAGTATTTGATACAAGACTGCATTCACAGTGGATGGTTCGACGCTAATTTCTATGTAGAATGGTTCTTCGTTATCTGGCATTTTTAACTCGAACTTTTGCTGATAAGCTTCATAAAGTTGATCGAACGCATCGGACTGTTCTTTTCCCCATACAAATGGAACATCTTTCTTGGTAAGTTTCGTGATTGGCTCTAATATTGTCTGATAATTTTCGATGAATTTTCTATATAAGTTTGTCAGACCGGTGAATTGTTTGATATTTGTGACGGTTGGTAGAATAACTCTGTTTTGGCGTTTATTGAAGAATTTATTTCTAAAACGTAGTAATTTTTCCATTTTTTGATCTTGTTTTTTCACCGAGTCTTCTCCGATAACGTGGCCAAGGAAATCGACGTTTTTCTGAAATAGTTTAGTTTTGCTCGGGTTTAGCGTCATATTCGCCTCGTTGATTCGCCGAAATACTTCTTCGAGCAGTTGGACGTGCTCTTCGAATGTCTCAGTTTCAATCAAGAATTCATCAACGAACATTTTCACTGGAAGGCCGTAAAACATTCTTCGTCTGCGATCAATGAATTCTCCCATAGCGACGACAGTACCAAATGGATCTACATTCCATTCCCAGATTTCACCGTCCATCTTAAATCCGGTGTACTTTTTCGAGTTTTCGTCGAGTGGATCTTGCCAGAATCCAGAGCTAAAATCGCCCGTTGATCGGTAGACTTTCTTTTTACCATCATGAACCAAACGTTCCGAATTTGGTGGTTCATTGTAGTTTGGAATTAGATATTTGTTCAGTTCTTCTGGATCTAGACAGATACGAAGCGAGCCGTTGGATTTGGTACGTATTATAGTATTATTAACATGAGTTGTATTCGATGGTCTGATAATATCGTTAATAATTAACCGGTGCATTTCAGCTTTCACTTTTTCGCGCATATGAACGCTTGGGATATAATTTCTACCATTAAAGTTGGGGACTTTATCAACGTTGAACTTGAATACCACTGGATCACCATTGTAACGACCAATTTCGTCACGAAATATACGAGAGTGCGGATTTAAACGTTGGAAAGCGATTTGTTGTTGTTCGTTTGATAGCTGAATATTTCTATCATTTCGTAGGAGCTTTTTACGAAGAATTTCACCGGTATCTTTCGCAGGTTCGATTGGTTTAATTATTTTATCGATTAAACGTATATGAATTTTACGGATGTTGATGTACTTATCTAGAATTACGAAATCAATGTATTCTATCACGCCACCACGTTCACATTTTGCTCTCATTGGACCAAACTCAGTATCTATATTGTTGTCTTTCATAGCATGGCGACCGATAAGAATTTTGCCTGGTAGGTTTCTCATTACATGGAATTTTACGTTGATTTTATAGTCTTTAAATTTAAACTGTACGACGCCCATAAGGTCAAGGCATTCTTCTTCGTTACCATTGGCTACTTTAACAATGGCAATTTGTTTTGCAGGTTCGAAAGCAACGTGATTTGGATGATTTCTATGCAGCATGAAAAGTGTGCCCTGATCAATGACGTTTGCGTCAGCACCGGAATCAAGTAAAACGACGCAGTCTTCAGTCTCAATTTTCAACGGAATAGCACTTGTATTTTGCGGATGTTTAGGTTGTTCATTCGCTTCGATTGTTTTTATTTTATTAATTTCTATAACTTCATCAGTAATTTCTTCGATAGTTAATGCTTGTTCTTCTGCAGGATGTTGATAGAGTACTGGCTGTTGGTTGGAGTGAACATTATATAGATCGTATGTCAACTCCATTTCATCTTCGATACTCAGATTAGCTGGTGAGTTGCAAGTGGCTACTGTTTTCATTGATGCCGAAGAGTCAAGCGATTCCTCCGATGAGATGCTATCGTCGGCATTATTATGATTTATAATGCAGTTAACGTTAATATGTTCGTGTTTTTCTATCTCAGGTTCACCGTTCGGATGCTGCTCAGTGATTGGTTCGCAGATTTCGATTTTTTCGTCGTTGTTTTCGCATGTTTGGATAATTTTTGGTTTTCTTATTGGTGAAAGTTTTTTCTTTGATGGCGAGAATACTTTTCTACGTAATATTGGCGGTGATTTTACACGAATTGGCGATTTTTTGAGAGTAATTCGCGCTACGGATTCAGGTACGATTTCTTCTTCTTCGGGTATTGACATAGTAGGTAGTTTATTTATTTCTATCGATGATTTTTCCTTTTCAGGTTCAGACTGGATCATATTGTATTTCTGCAATATTTCTTCGAACTGGCATCGTAATATTTTACTGTTATCATCTCTAGGTAAGAAATCATGTAATTTATTACTATAGAAGAATTTCCCTTTTATAACATTAATAACTCCAGATCTATTTGTTCTCATTCGATGCCCAGTTGTTACGATAAAATGCTTCGATAGTTCAGTGATTAGCCTGGTGTTTTTCATACGATAGATATTTTTCTTGTAAATAGATAGAATACGTAAATATCTCCGAATATGACCACGAGGTTTTTTATTGGTCGCCGGATGCAGAATCGGAAACAGAACCAAGGTTGATGAGGGTTTTTGATATTTTATTTGGTTACAGATTTTTTGAACCCAATATGCGATATAGTTTAACGGAATTCGATCATCGTTTAACTCTCCTTCTCCGAATGAAATTACCAGCTTTTGATTGGATAGATTAAAATTTTTCAGCGTCATAAAAATATTTGCCAAGGTTGGCATACGTATACTCCCGTTACCAAGTAATAATTGAGCGATGTTATCACCAAAATAATTTATTTTACAATTTTTTATTTCTAGTTTACATAGGTTTATTCTTGGACGGGAATACGAGTCAGGACTTAGTTTAAAGAATTCTGTTGAGCAGCTCCGGTTTGACTGCCAAATAGACCATTAGCAAACGAATTACCGGATGTTGAAGCATTTGCTTGAGGCTGTCGTTGAAATAGAGATTGGCTTGGCGGAGGATTCGAAGTAGTATTTTGTGCTTGTTGTTCCGTAGCATTTTGGCCACCATTTTGACCAGTTTGTTGTTCGGATAATGGACGTGAATCTTCGCCGTATTTGTCACCATATGGTCTGTTATCATAGTTGTCATAATTTCTATATCCGCCACGGTAGCCACCTCGATAGCCACGGCTTCTTCCACGATAACCACCTCGATATTCTCCATTATTCCATCGACCACGATAACCACCGCGATCATCACTCGTTTTGCCATTCTCGTCTTGCATAATACCGCTACTATAATCGCGAAACGTGCGATCGTCATTTCGCTGGTGAGTCGTTCGCTGAGGGATTTCCAATTGTTTAGCCCAGCTGGTCACGTTACAGATTTTTGAGGCAGCCAGCTGTTTCAGCGAGTTTAATTTGGCAATCAGTTGTTCGAAAGAGTTTACGTCTTCACTCGAGATTTTATATTGAAACTCCGGTGGTATTTTATCGTAAAGACTGCTTATTGCTTCACTAGGTGATACTTTCTTCATACTCGTCAGCGTTGGGTACCATAATTCGACTCTTTCTATTACTTTCGTAATAGAGTAGTCGGTCGGCGCAGCTTCATTACTAAACGCTTCTAGAGCTGCCTTTTGACAGGCTTCATCCCAGAATACTGAGAGAAATATTCTTCGGCTATCCTGGTAGGTTCTCGCATTTTTACTACGACTGCTCCACGAATCATTGTTTACTTTTACGGCTGTGTTAAACATAATAATTTTAGTCATTTCGTTGGTAAGCTGCACTTGCGACATGTAGTTTTCGAATTGATCAAGGAAACGATTCGGGTGGTGTTTATTTTGCTCATCGAAGACTATACCGGAGTTCGGAAATAAGGTAATGAAGTTCTGTTCATTAGGTAACGTGACTTGGATATGCTGAGGTGGAACTTCGAACTCGGCCATTTCAGCATCCATTCTGTTATTTATCGCCGTCGTCATAGCTGTAGAAATTTGTTGGAACAAATCTTTCGTCGCATCGGTAATCGTTTTAGTAACATGATTATTAATTCGAGCTTCAGCTGCGGCGATTTTATCATCGATCTTAGTATTTATTTGTTCTTCAGTCAGAGCCATTTCCGACAAGTTTTCACGTACTGACTCGGCTAGGTTTGAAAACGGGAGGTTTTCAAACAATGCTCGGATTTGATTCGTATAAAAATCTTCAAAAACTTCAACACTAGGATTGATTATTTCTATTGGAACATTCTTTGTTTTACGAACACTTTTCTTAATTATTTCTACACGTTGAACTTCGCGTTTCCGTAGCTTGAGGATTGGAGATTGATTCGGCGTGATTGGTCTTGAAAGCGACTTATCTGATACAATATTGCGCGGAATTTTGACGTTTTTCCGGCGCAATATTTCACGAAAAACAGGTTACACTTACTGGAATGAGTAGTAACATTTATTTCTAATTGATCAGGAACTACGTAATCATTTCTATAAATTGTCGCGAATTTTATAAGAAAATAAAGTTGCACACGCGGTTTCGAACAATGGAAACTTACGACGATACAATCGTGTAGAATAGTTTTTTATAAAACAGAAATAAATCGCACTTTTTATAAGAAAATCGTGCCCACCGGATGGGAGCCACTAGTGTACCGGGTACTTTGTGAGCATTTTATTACCATTTAAGAAGTATTTTGTAATAAAAACTACGAGACATCTTTTCTCAGGGCGTATAATAACATATTCGTTGACATGACAGAAAGGTAATAATACATATATTCAATACGAAACCGTTACTTTGAAAAGATACATACATAAAGCAACGTTGCCAGTTATAACAAGTACATCACAATCTAACTTTGAACTTTTACTTCTAGCTATATTGGCGTAATTATGGCGGAGGAGGTGCCGTTTCACACTCGTTAAAAATCTATTAAGCTAACGTTGTTTTATTAGTGTGTGTAGCACACCATTACTTTCGGTCTGAAAGTTGAAAAATTCTTTAGCTCGAATGTTCTCGGGAAATGGACCGATTTTTTTGAAATTTTCATGCGTAAGTGAGGCCGAACATGAGGTAGGGGACGTCGTAATATATGTACTTAAACGCAATTCCAATTACTCAAGTAGGTAGCTTAGGTAATAGCTTCTTGTTTCTTGTTTTTAATACATATAACTTGGCACTTGGCTCGTTCATTTCCAAAAAAATCGATTTCTTCACGAAAAAAAAAAGTTGGGTTAAAATATAAACGACAAAAATATTATGGAAATGGATTAAATTATTAAATTTATTGAATTTTGAATTTGAAATGAATGATCATTGATCAAGAATAATCAAGAACAAGATTCAAGAAAGTTGAATGAATGAAATCAACTTTCCAATTTCATTCTTTAACGTGATTGGTTGTTCTGTTATCATTCACCAATCAGATTGTAGTATTTTACGCTACGTCTTACATTCCTTCCAATCCACATTCCGCATCATCAGTCGTCAGTCGTCGTCACTATCTATCTCAGCCAAGGTTGAGTGGAGACGTGACATTTCAGTGATTTTGTGTGTAGTTTGAGTTTGTAGTTGGCAGGTTCACTACTCATTCATAAGGAATAAACTGAATGAATATTGTTTTCAAAAAGTGATAGCTGCAGTTGATGCAAAATTTGTGTACTCATTAAGTATATAATTTTTGAAAACACTTGTTCAACACCGAGATCAAAATGGGTAAATACATATCTACATTTTTATACTTTACATATTTAGGCACTGTGTAATATCAGTAACACCGAAGGCTTCACGATATCAATTTCATCATTATTATCGATCTGTGATTCCTTCGTACACTTTCATCGGATATTAATTGTACAGTATTGTACCTATCATTACATAGATTAAAACTGCATTCTCTAAAATAATTAATTTTGTAAATTTATAGTTGCAGAACAACATCCTTTCGAGAACCTAAAGAAAACGATAAATGTGGGTGGAAAAGAATATGTGTACTTTGACCTGAGTCAACTGGGTGAAAAATACAGTAAGTATGTCAATTACACACTTTCACGCAGTACAAAATATGTACTTCGAAGTATCTGTCTCAGAAAGTGGATTGTGTTTCGCTGTGTGTAATGGAAATGTAGGTAATATCGTAGAACCCATGAATTCATTTCAATTTTCAAGTTTCCCTCACTGGAAGTAATATTTAACTCTTTGAGCTAACTGAGTTATAAAAAAGTTTTTTCGCCAAAGTCACTAGTTATTGTACTCTTTCTTGGGTAAAGTAGATCATGTCGTAACCCCAAGTATGTGATTTGAAAAAATGTTTGGTCGTATCTGTGTATTGCAAAATACAAATAGAGATTTTAAGCTGGTACTTGAAGATAACAAAATAGACAAGGTAACATTATTGACCTTTTCTTTTTCAAAAATTTCTATGAGAAGTAAGTATCAATTTGAAATAATTGAGTTGTTGTCATTGAGGTATCGTGCTTGTTTGCTCAAATTGAAAAATTTTCCGATTCAGTATTATTTTTGTAATTCAGATCCGAATTATATAATGTATACGTATTACGTAGCTTGATTGTGTTCATTTATATCAAGGTTAACTACGGCGAGATCAAATTCTTCCACATTTTACTTGAAGTTACGTAGAAAAACTGTTTTTTATGGAAACGACGCTTATACAACGTTGAACGATTGTCAACATGATAAGATTTTAATTTTAAACGTGTATCATTCTTATCATACGCTAATCATTTTTATTGCATTTTTTTTTCAGATCGTCTTCCTTTCTCAATACGAGTACTGCTTGAATCAGCTGTCCGTAACTGTGATAATTTTCAAGTAACCACCAAAGATGTTGAGGCCATTTTGGATTGGGAAAAAAATCAAAGTAATAGTGATGGAGTTGAAGTACCATTTAAACCTGCCAGAGTTATATTACAAGTAAAATACAAATTTCAGTCTAAACATTTTTTCATTTTAAATCAACCAACAATTACACCTTTTTCCCCTGTGTAGGACTTGACAGGTGTGCCAGCTGTCGTTGATTTCGCTGCTATGCGTGATGCAGTAAAAAAATTAGGAGGTAATGCGGATAAAATAAACCCGATTTGTCCTGCTGATTTGGTTATCGATCACTCTGTTCAAGTTGATTTTTCCAGAACGTGAGTATTTTAAAATAAAAATGACATTTGTGAAAACTTGTGTCCTAATACAAATATTTTTCAGTCCTGATTCACAATCAAAAAACGAAACGTTAGAGTTCGAAAGGAATAAAGAGCGTTTTACATTTTTAAAGGTATCTTTGAATTCTTGAAGGTTTTGTAACTTTTAGTCAATTTGACTAGATTTACGAATATTGAAATTTTTCGCAGTGGGGTGCAAAAGCTCTTCGCAACATGTTGATTGTACCGCCGGGATCCGGTATCGTGCATCAAGTTAATCTGGAATATCTGGCTCGTGTTGTTTTTTCGGATTCCCATGTTTTGTATCCTGATTCGTTGGTCGGTACCGATTCGCATACAACGATGATAAATGGTCTTGGCATTGTTGGTTGGGGAGTCGGAGGTATTATATTTTTATACAAGTAATTTTATCCATTAATTAGAAATATATTTTGATCGCTTTATTTTCAACTTTAGGTATTGAAGCTGAGGCGGTAATGCTGGGACAATCGATCAGTATGTTATTGCCTCAAGTAATTGGATATAAAATTTATGGAAAATTGAGTCAATACGCTACTTCAACTGATTTAGTTTTAACCGTGACCAAAGTTAGTTTTTTTTTATCAAGTATTGCATATCATCTTCACGAATACCGATTGACAATTTTCTATTTTTAAATTATATTTTTATTTCAGCATTTGCGTCAAGTTGGTGTCGTTGGCAAATTCGTAGAATTCTTTGGACCTGGAGTTTCTGAGCTTTCAATCGCCGATCGTGCCACCATCAGTAATATGTGTCCCGAGTATGGTGCTACAATCGGTTTCTTTCCCGTTGACAATAACAGTCTAACCTATTTAAAACAGACCAGTAAGTTTAATGCGTATTGCTCTTTATTTCATTTCTAATCCCCCTTCCCCCGGTCATTAAACCTTATCTACTGAAATTTATCTTCCTTTCAATATTCGTAGCAGAATGAAATAACTCATTTCAAACGTGCGTAATTTTTTAGATCGCGATGACGAGAAAGTCAATATCGTAGCTAAATACTTGCAATCTGTGGGAATGTTGAGAGATTACAGTAATGATAACCAAGATCCTGTCTTCAGTGAAGTCGTAACTTTGGATTTAGCTACAGTTGTGTCTTCTGTCAGTGGGCCTAAGAGACCTCATGATCGAGTCCCTGTTGTGGATATGAAGAATGATTTTCTCCAGTGTTTGAGCAATAAAGTAAATGTTCTTCGATAATTTCTTCAGAATAATACGTTCCTTGAAATCACGTTGAATATCTGATGTTTTAGGTGAGTTTCAAAGGATACGGAGTACCGACAGAAAAACACTCAGCTCAAGGAGATTTTGTATTTGAAGGTCAAAAGTATACTTTGAAACATGGATCGGTCGTAATAGCTGCCATTACTTCTTGTACAAATACGAGTAACCCTAGCGTTATGCTGGGCGCCGGTGTGTATGATTTTACCGTAATTTTTCACTCAAATAGGCAAATTTCGTGATGTGTAAAAATTTGGGTTTCAGGTTTATTGGCTAAAAATGCTATTAATGCTGGATTATCCGTTGCTCCCTATATCAAAACCAGCTTGTCGCCGGGATCTGGAGTCGTCACTTATTACTTACAAGATTCCGGCGTTCTGCCGTACTTGAAAAAATTAGGATTCGATATTGTTGGATTTGGTTGTATGACATGTATCGGTAATTCCGGTCCTTTGCCGGACTCCATGGTCGAAACGATCGAAAAGGTATTGATATCACATCTTATAATCTTTAAAATTTCATTACGTTCAAAACATGTCTCGATATCATTGCGATTATAACATAATGTAAATTTTTGTGAAGAATGAACTGGTTTGCTGCGGTGTATTATCCGGAAACAGAAATTTCGAAGGAAGAATTCACCCCAACACTCGAGCTAATTATCTAGCTTCGCCTTTGTTGGTCATAGCGTATGCTTTGGCCGGAAGAGTTGATATTGACTTTGAAAAGGAACCCATCGGTAAATAAAATGACGATTTAATGCTCCTAGAAGTCAATCATTGACATATTGATAGACTTCGAATAATTATTTGTATTACAGGTACCAACGAAGACGGAAAGAAAATTTTCTTGAAGGAAATTTGGCCAAGTCGAACGGAAATTCAAGAAGTTGAGAAAAATCACGTGCTTCCTGCGATGTTCAAAGATACTTATTCTCGTATTGAGAAGGGATCTGCGAGTTGGCAGAGTATTGAAGCTCCAAATAGTCAACTTTACCCTTGGGATCCTAATTCTACTTACATTAAAAATCCGCCATTTTTCGAAAACATGACTAGAGTAAGTCATTTTGATATAGGATTATTTAGAAAGCACGAGATAAGAGCGATTTCTATGGAATAATTTTACAGGAGTTACCAGGAATCAAATCCGTTCAAAATGCGAGAGTTTTGTTACTATTAGGAGATTCGGTCACCACTGATCACATAAGTCCAGCGGGAACTATTGCTAGAAATAGCCCAGCTGCTCGTTATTTAGCTAGTAGAGGGTGTGTATACTTTGTTTGTTTATAAATATTCCAGCAAAAGAACGAATGAGGAGTATTAACTTTGGAAATGTTTATAGGTTAACGCCACGAGAGTTCAATTCTTACGGTTCTAGACGTGGTAATGATGAAATCATGTCTAGAGGAACTTTCGCCAACATTCGCTTGGTTAATAAATTGGTTTCTAATGCTGGCCCGAGAACGATTCACATTCCTTCCAATGACGAGGTATTATAATCGAGTGGAATATTATGCTCTTGTTTTCAAAATCTTTTTATTTTAACAATTTTTAATATTTTTCATACGTAGTACGATATATTTGACGCTGCCCAAGCTTACAAAAAAGAAAATACTCCTGTAATCATAATTGCTGGCAAAGAATACGGTTCGGGATCATCGAGAGATTGGGCTGCAAAAGGACCTTTACTTTTGGTGAGTCGTATATTCAGTTTTTTAAAAATTGCACCGCATCGTAGAGAAATATCATGTGAACGTGTGTCTGTTTTATTTATATATAGGGTGTGAAAGCTGTAATCGCCGAATCGTATGAAAGAATACACAGATCAAATTTAGTCGGTATGGGCATCATTCCGTTACAATTCTTACCTGGCCAAAACCCAGAAACACTGAACCTCACTGGAAAAGAGGCCTACGATGTAGAAATTCCGGAAAATTGCGTGCCTCTGCAAAAAGTCACCGTTAAGGTAAATTCTCATTTTGTTATTCATCATTCTAATTCGTACACGGTGTTCTGTGTTGAAGTATAAAATTAGATAAATTTGAGGAGCTTATTATATGACCCAATTTTTCTTTTCAGGTGGATAAAATTCGCCAATTCGAGGTAATTTTGAGGTTCGATACAGAAGTAGATTTGCTTTATCATCGACACGGAGGTATACTTAATTACATGGTACGAAAATTATTAAATTAAAATGACTGACAAATTGAACATTACAATTTCAATGAAACAAAGAATCATGTTTAGGTGTTTTTTTCCCTGTATGTTTGTGAATTTTTTTTTCTTCGTAATTTGGGTTTAAATGTATTTATTAATGCTGGTTTATGTTTTGTGGGTTGTCGCGTATTTTAACGGTTATAATTGTTACTTTTTATTTATTATGTACTTTTATCATTACGAAATTTATATTATTTTAGTACTGAAACATAAATATGAATACAGTATTTTAGCATTTGCTGATTCGTTTGTTTGTTTTTTTTTTTTTAAATTGATTTATGTTTATAATGGAATATTTTTTTCAATGAAGATTCGTGAAAATGTTTGATTTTCTCATAAGTTTTCAACTCTTTTTGATAGATGACGACTCACGAGACCCATTTTTGATTTTTAAAAATAATTTGCAAAACAAATTGAATTCTTTTAAACAAAATTTTTAATCTCCATGATCTTTTGAAAAAATATATTTTTTTCTTTTTTGTGAATGGTTCACACAAACACTCTGAGACGTGTTTGATTGAATTGATCGATCATAGCATCCTCCAACCTCAAAAACCCCTCCGCAGTACCTACATTAATACTGTGAAAACTATTGATAAGTGAAGAATGTACATCTACATAGTAATGAGGATCAAAAAGTTTTGAATGAATTAAAATCCTCCCTTTCATCTCCCTTCAAAACGAGAACATTCATGAATGAAAATCAAACATGAATAACTACAAATACCAAAAGATTATGAATATAAATATTGCCTCTTTGTCAGTATTTTAATCTTCACGTACGCATATTTCTCAGAACCATCATAATTGTTATGTTATCTAACACATATGCATCTAGTACACTATGTACCTAGTACTACCTACAATTTGAACGATAAGGTTTTTCAATATGCACTCACAGTGCTTCGATTTACCTACGAGAAAATTAAAGCATGTATGTAGAAAAATCCTATTTTTTCGACATACTTTTCTATTCCGTCTGGGTGGACGGTTAAAGAATGTATGGTAGGTTATAACTTGAAAATATCTGTTTCATTGAATAATATCTTTGATGACACTCACTATCAGAGGCATCAATATCAGGTACACAATAATTCAACATACTATTACTTCTGCTCTTGAATTCGAAATCAACAAAATGTACAAATGATAATTTTGTTTTCCTTGTGAGTATGTAAAAATTCGATGTTAAACGTTTTTCATTTCAGCAATTTTTAGAAATTTCTTTTGACAGGATGTAGGATATAAATAGCTTTGAAAAAATTATGGCTTCCTCAAGTCGTAAATTATGTGGAAAATAAAGGTTTCGAGTTGGTTATTTTTATTACGAGTAATTAAACAATCTTTTTTGAAATTTAATTAGAATTTTGAAATTAGAAATTATTTTGGTTATTAGTAAATTTTTTATTGTAGACTATCATTTGAGCAGAAATATGTAGCTGTGAAAAAATGGTGTGTTGCTAAATAGGAAGCAATAAGGGTTGAAATTTACGAATTAAAGTTTCTGAAAAAATAAATGAATTGTTTTTAAAAAAATCAAAAAATAGGTACTTAATAAAATTATTACCTATGCCAATATTTTCTTGTAGCTTTTCCTGAACAAAAAAATTTTGAAAAAGTTTCTCAACTTCTAAAATAAATAAGAAAAATGAAAAAGTGGTAAATTGTTAAAAATTCATGCTACAATAAAATCTTGGAAATCGATTTTTTTGACAATAAGCTGATTTTAAAAAAATCTGATCTTTTCTAAATAATGAAATTGAAAGTTCTGAAGTTGACTGGAATGCGAAAATAAAGGAAATAAAAATTTGCTACCTACCTAATTACATCGAAGAATTTTCAGAATTTTGTAGGCTACTCTTTGATTCATAGGTGCATGCCCATCTATCTCTTTCTCTTAATGAAATTTCGTTGAAACAGAACATAGATCTGATTCTGAAAAACGTTTAACACTCAACAAGAAGGATTGTAATTTTGACCGCCGTTACTTTTTGAAAATTACGTATAGAAAACTTGTAAGTTTTATTTCGTTTTTGTATGTTTTTTTAAAAATTTATTGTCAAAAGAATAGATCTACGAAAAAAATCATTAAAGGACCATCAATTTTTCGATTTTTTTTTCAAGATCAAAAGCTTAGCGACATTTCTGAGAAAAATAAAATTTAAAAAAAATATATATGAAATGGTTTTAAATTAGGTACTTTGAAGGATATAAAAATGGGAGATTAGGTAAGTAAGTCTAAGTACCTACCTGTTCAAAATCTGAAATTGGAAAATGAATAGGTAGGCAACTAATTTATATGAACAATTGTTATTTACCTAAATTTACAAAAATTTGTCATTTTAATTCTTCTGCTATACGTTCTGTCTGCCAAATTTTAATAATCATAAATATTTTCTATCAGATAGATTGTTCTTACACATTAAGTTATCAAAGAAAAAAAAAATCTAGAAAGACACAACTGACACATGTAAAAATGAGAATATGTTAAACCTAAGTATTTCAGTGTGTAACGATCACGTTTAAAATTTACGGTAAAAATGTACCTAAGTTGATAAATTTTAATTTTTTTCAGGACGAAATTTTCATTCACAAAAACTCCCTGCTATAACGTTGCATGCGTTGTTGAATGATAGCACATTGTAACATTATTGTAGGGAGCTAGTGAAATAGATTTACCTGGGTAGGTACATATATAGGTTTAGGTAGGTATACCTGCAGGCATTAAAGACAGTTGTTGTTTCACATCCTGAGATGCATAGTTTGATGTCTTGTAATTCTGGCACAAATTCTAGATCTTGGTAGTTGGTATCTCCCTGTAATAACGCTGCATGTGCTATGTTTTTAAAAATTTAATAGCACCCTGTGACGTTATTGAAGGGATAAATCCGAGTAAAACTTTTACTCTTTTAAATAGGTACCTAACGAAATAATGTCTATACATACATTATAACTTTAACATATTTACATTATATTCTTCCTGAATTGTCTCCGAATTGTTTATTTTCATTTTTAATATGAACTTTACTCAGTGACGAATGTAAACGCCATGCTAAGTCAAAGTTCACGGTAAAAGTCGAAAATTTTTACGTAAATGATGCGACTGCGTCCACCATGCGCCAATTCGTGATTTCCGGATAAATTGGAATTTCGGTACTTATTTTATTCTATGTGAAATCCAGCGTTGATTTTTACGAAGATACTCAATTTTCGCTGCTGAGTATACGCCTCACCAACGATAGCTCTATTATCATATCAGATAGTGATACGTATAACTTGGCAGATAAAAACGTGATGAAGGTATACCAAGATGTACATTGTAGTCCTACGCGTGGTTCTGAAATGAAAAAATCTTTAGATAAAAACAAGAGGAATTTTTTTCCCAGAACTGAAAATTAAAATGCACGTTATATCTAATGGGCAGATGTTACTGTTTTTTGTTTTCCATAGAGAATATCCGGTCATTTATCTGCAACTGGAAGAAGGTATAGTATGGATGCACCTGGTTTCTGAGTAATTTCGTTGTAGGTAATCTCGATGTCCACGTGCAAGTATTTGTTTCAAGCTAAGAATCACGTTCCCCAACTTACTGTGGAGTTCATCCCCAGTGATGAATGCCATAAACATCAACTGAAGATAACTCGACAGAACGTTGGAAATTTTTAAACTGCATTTTGCGGGCTGTTTCGATGATTTTTTCTCGTATCTGGGCTAAGGAGTCACCCCAGTGATAGTTCTAATCAACATCAAACTAGGATTCCTCCCTAGAACAGAATATCGAATAAAAACAGAGATAGGTATCTGGATCATATCGGCTGTGTGGTATTGAAAATAGGTTAATTTTTCTTCTAACGATGAGGGGTTAACCCCAGTGATGAAATCAATTCAACACCAACTGGAGGTAACTCGACTACGTAAGACGAATTAATATGTAGATAAGTACTTCGATAAAGTATAATTCTAAGTACAGATAAGTACATATAAGCAGGCATTCAGATGTTGAGTAATTTGATTCGTTGTTTGATCTTCCTTCTACTACGGAGTTACCCCCAGTGATGAATAAATTAACACCACCTGAACATAACTTCGTAGAACAAGAAAAATATCAAATTTTAAATCTTATTTTAAGACTAAATACAAAATTACATCTAAACAGAGATAAAATTATAGGTTCTTATTTTTAAAACAATAAATTATGAGATTTTCAAGTTGATAATTTCTTTGAGTAGGATTGTGGTTATTATATAGGTAAGTTGAGTAAATTAACCTGAAATTAAAAGAAAAATTATTTGAAGTTAACTCGCGATTCAGGAAATAATTACGATTCTCAAATTTGTTAAATTTATCATTTATCAAGCAGAAGAAATATTTCATATCAGCACGACAGATCTTATGTAAGTAAGAAGTAGATTAAGCATTTTCAACTAACAAAATGTAAGTAGGTATTTCAAAACTAGCGATTTAATTTCAAGTACAATTTTCATCTACCTACACCTGAAAAGAGTACATTTTGAAAATCTTGATACCTATCAAACAATACAGATTATTTTACATGTAAAAAAGAACATATTGGAAAAAAAAACATTTAAAAAATACGTAAAACGAGTAGGTACTACGCTGATTTCTTTGATAATGATTTTCCTGAACCATGGAGTACAACCCCAGTGATGACAGATCATAACACCTACTGAGATTTGCTCCACGACACAGGAAAATCTCAACCGATGACATTTGAAATAAATAGTATACGATGTGTCCTGCATATAATTTTAAATTCAATAAGGAGTTCGACCCCAGTGATGAAATTAAGAAACGTCTACGGGGGACCAAACTCGATACAGAATAAAAAACGATTATAGGTAATACGTTGAATTGCAGAATCGAAGCTTTATCACGATATCACGAGTAGGTCTGGTACATATTAATATCAAATCTAGGTACCCCATAAAACCAGGACGTCTTCCTGTGATGAAATTAAAAACATCATGAGAACGATGCCCAGTTTCACATGAGCGATTAATCATGAAACTACATAGGAAGGTACATAATTATATCAAAGCAAAAACACTGAAATTTTTTACGCTATTATGTGAAAATATAAAATTTACCTACGAAGGTACTTCTTTAAAATTGAAACTTGCACACGCAGGATGTACATACGCGGTATTGATTCGCACTTCTTCTTGAAATCCACATTTCGAAATTTTCACAAGATTAAAAAATTACCCGCTTATTTTCTCGTAAAATTCGTTTAAAATACACTAAATAATCAACTATAGGTACATGGTGGGATAGGTAACCTAAAAAAATTACCATCGCGAATTTCACATAAACCGATCTGGTGATCTCCGAACAATCATCACATAACACGAACTTAAAATGTCACATATGTTGCTAACTCGAAAAATTCTCAAGAACTAATGCCATCCTCGCTAATCAGATGAGTTTATATATGGAGCATTTTATCTCTTGTAATCACAATAGATTCTCGCTGGAAGCGCTGTGATTGGTTAGTTTTGGCAGTGCAAAGGTTCATGTTGAGAAGTGACAGAATATGAGTCACCCTTATCGGCGTTTTTTTCGTACAGGGGTTGTTTGTGCAAGCAAGCAACGTGAACGTAAACAGCACATTTCATGAACCAGTTTGCAAAGTATGAATCACGCGATTTTATGAATGTAAGAACAGCGCTTGCCCTTTGAACGTGTAAAGGTAAACTGTCAACATGTTTACAATTGATTGCGTGCACTTTTTAATGGGTAATTTTTGGTTCTGTTCATCGCATAGGCTTGGTACAGAAATACTTACCTACCTACATTTTAGTTTATCACAAACTTGCAGATTTATTTGAAAAATGCATTCGCCTGATCGTTTGATGTTTTACGGTGTGCATTGCATATCTTTTTTATTTGTATGGAAATGTACGTATCTGCAAGTGTCAATGAGATACTTTCTTTCGTATACCTATAGACCTACTTATTTATTATCGTTAAAAATGTCATACCTTCTTTTCTAAATTAAATTAATTTAATCCTTTCCATCTTATACCGTTCTCAAACTTGCAACAACCCACCGTACGACGTACGTACAATATTCCTTGTAATTTCAAAGTATATATGTAGATGAGTAGGTATACCTACCTATTTAATATAAAAATGAAAATGTCGTAAATTTCTCCCAAACGAGATGCGGCGTCGATTTATCAATTTTGCATCAATTATTACCAATCATTAAATAGGTACAAAACATTTTACTCGTCGATTACTTTTAGGCATTTTTTCAGAATTAAAAATAAAATCATGCAATTATTTCTGAAAATTTTCATATTAACGATTTTTTAAAACAATACCTGAATAGGGAGAATATACGATCTACAAAGATAAAGGTATTAGGTAAGAACAGATTTGGTTAAAATGCAGTTTTCTTGATAGTTGAGTGATTTTTTAGTCTTGGAAGAGGCGATTTTTGAAATGGTTTGTTTTGACGATAGCTTAACTTCAGATTTTCCTGCTGACTTCCTTGAATTATCCAAATTTTTTCTATTGAATCCCACAGATTTCTGAACTTATTAACCTACTGCTACTGATATCACTCAGATTGGAATATTCGAATATTTCTGAGCAAAAATATCATTTAAACTTTTAACATGAATAAAAATCAAAATGGAATGAATCTGAAATTCGCATGTTAGCTTTAGCAAAATTTGGTTCCAAAGTAAAAAGTTCTTTTTTTTTAAATATGAGAAGTAGATAATATACCTACCTAAGTACCTACCTAGTACCTATTCTCATACTTACTTTTAAAAAATGTTATTCAATTCCAATTACATTTCAAGTTTCAAAGTTATCATGTTCAAATCCAAAATTCCATCATTCCGGCTATTTTGCAGCGTTTTGAGAAATTTACTTTTCTTTTCGTGATTTTTTAATTTTTTTCAAAAGATGTGAGAATTATTGAGGTAGCGAATTCCTTGCTTATTTTTTTAAATTTCAATTAGGACTTATAATATTGGACTAGAAAATTGTATATCAAGGCGAATTTCAGCTGGAGAGTTAATTTAACAACTTTAAAATTAATAAAACTGACATATGTCACGTAGTCAGGTCAGTGACGTAGTTGAGTGAGAAAGGGTATTATTTTTGCAAACTTTGATCCAAATGTACTAATCGAACAAATCTTCTCAAGGTTATTAAAAAATTCCAGAAAAAATCAGAATATCATTGTAGATTCTTTGTAAATAGGTAGGTGGATAGAGGTAGGTCTAGGTAGGACAGCTAGAAATGGTGAAATTTTGGGTTTGCGAATGAATTCATGTTTGATCTTAACCATGACTTTATCTATGTAGATGTATTTTTGAAATGCATAAAATAACCTATTCTGATTCGCAAGTCTTTTTAGGTACCTATCGAAAGTTATATTCTGAAAAAAAAATACTTACCAGATTTTCTCCATCTGACACTCGCCTATTTAACATAGGTAGGTATACGTAACCACAAGCTCTATATTTTTCAATCTGAAAATAGTTTCATCGTAAATTAAAATAGATGATGCGATTATGGTTTTTGCTATATCGTCAAGTTATTCAAGTAGGTACCTAAGTTTAATAATTAATTAGATACGATATCTATGGATGCATAAATGTTGGTTATTGTACGAACAATGGATTTGAAAAAGAGTTATTTTTTCACCTAACGAAGTGGAATCGTTATTATTTTCCAAAGGTAGGAACTTGAAAATGATTTGCATAGGTAGGTACCCAGATATTGTTTTCTTGATGAAACGGAAATAATTTCCTTTTTCGTTATTTAACTAGTAGGTAGAGGCACCTATTTTGCTATTCGTATAATACGTACCTATGGTGAACGCCAATCATGAAATATTCACCTTCCACTTTAATAGAAAATATGTATTTCAATTTCCAACATGCTTATAGGCTAAGTGAGTAGATATTTATTTTATACGCAAAATATTTTTCTGGTCTCGATCAAAGAATCTCTTAAAGATCCTGTATATTTTGGTTTCAACAAAACGAATGATATTTTATCGAATCCAAAGGTTATTTTTTTGGCACAGTATTTTCAATAAGGAGGAAAGTTCACAAACAAACATCTTAGACTGTTCTCGTATGCATTGTATTCTTTAGTAGAGAGTGATAACGTAGGTACCTACTTATATACCCAGTAAAAAGATACATATTTGTTTATAAAATTCGTGGTAGAAGGTAGTAGCTTCCGCTAGTTAGCTACCTAATACCTAATAATACATACATGTATAAGGTACATTATGCTATAGAAATTCTTATTGTTTGAACTCTGTTTTTGTTTACCATGTACTTTCTAGAATCAATGAAACCCACAGATAAAACTCAAACCCACTTTTCATTTACATTTGTCGAATAGTTAATTATTGTTGTAAATTTTTTCGGACTTTATCTTCCTGAAATGAATCTTTCTGGATTAAAAATACAATTAACATTAATGAATTTTTTTGTTCGAATGTAGATACATTTCAAAGTATTACAAAACCAACGAAAGAAAGAAATACATCAAAGGTGCTGAAGAACTCTTTGTATTTAAATCCGCAAATTAAGCAGACGAGAACAAATTAAAAGAATACTGAATAACTGTGTTTAATTAGAGTAAGAAATTTTCATCCTCGAGCGACGTATTAAAAGAATAATCCCTTAGAAGACTTCAAAAATTATCAAGTGATATTATTTTGGTTCAAATTTTTTCTTTTATAAGATTTATTTTACTCGAATAAGCGAATTTTATTATTATTTCAATTACGTATTCGTTGAACCAATCTAAGAATCAGCTTCGATATGCATAAATTTAGACTTTTTATCGATTTATTTTCCTAATGTAGGTATAGTAATTAGTAGTCGCGGTAAATTGATGAAAAAATGGGCCTTTATAGATAGATAGGTATCGAAACGGAGCCAAGATAAAGAAATAAAAATAAAAAATTCAAAACATTTTCAACGAAATTCAAATTTCAGTTGATTTTCATGAATAGGTACCTACCAGAGATCTTAGTAGGTATCTTACGTTCGCCGGGGTCACTTGTTTATGTTTAAAGCTTGCTTCAACTACACCTTCCACAAAAAAAACCTACCTACCTACCGATTTATTCTTATTTACCTTTTTTTCTCGCAAAATATGAATTTTTCATTTTTTTCCAGAAGTTTTGACTTTAATGGGTTTAAATTTTAAAATTATATAGGTAAAAAAGCTTGAGTTGATGACTGGGAATATTTCGCTAATTTTAGGTACTTAGAGATAGTGATTTTATACTAGAAACTGATCACATGATTGTACATATTACATAGGTACAGTAATATTATACCTGATGACCTATGTATTCTCAATGTCAAATATGAATGAAATATAGATATAGTACCTTTTATTCATTATTGTTGACAAAAATTGAAAAAAAAGTATCACAGAGACTCTTATCTGAACTGAATATTTATTTAGTAAATTGGTTTATCAAACGACTGTCTGTTATTAACGTCAATTGCTTATAATATAAGCTTTCTAATCGTTTGCGACAGCTTGGATTAGAACAGGCACGCACTCATTTTTATGTAAGAAAAATTGTTTCAATAGTAAAGCAATTTTGTAATCACCGGTTTATGTAAGTGTAGGTAATTAATATTAATTTATTTTAAAAAATATATACCTACATACTTACATAGTAAAAAAATCATAAAATCATTGGTTGCAGCTTACATTAAAATATCTTTTCTATAAGAAGGTAACTGTTTCGTGTTTAATTAATTTTCCATAAGTGGAAGGGCTACGATTCTCATATCATAGATGCAACTCGAGGATATGGAGAAACAGCATCATTTTGACTCGTTGCTCATTTTCTGAGCCAAAGGAGCTATTACAGTTATGACTTGAGTTATCATCAAATAGTTCAAAATTGGTAAGGTTTCAATTCGATGAAACTCCTTCAATTTTCGAGGCAAGCAACCAGTCTGACGATGTTGCATCTGTGGTGAAATTATTGCTGATCTTTCATGGAGCACCGTATGCATCAACATTGTATTGGTTTAGTAGGTACGCATCATTATTCTACGCCCGTTTCGGGTACACTTACACCGACTTGAGCGAATAATTTAATTCGTTGTGCATACCTATCATGTCCCCCTGATTTCATTCAGGTATACAACCCAAATAACGTTGGATAAGTTGCATACCTTCGACTACAACAACTTCATTATTATCTGATTTTCAATTTTGTTTGCCTTTGGCAGTCGTTCGATCCATAATGATTAATGAAAAATAAGAATGCAGTACGTTTTCATTAAAGGAAAAAATCACTACATATTTCATGTTATGAAAAAATTCCTAATAAAGAGTTTTTTCGTTTGCAAAAAAAAAAAAATGGGTAAGTCAGGTAGGGAGCTCATAAAATTACCTTTTCACAAAATGTGAACTAAACGTAAGATAGTGAATCATGAGATGTTTAGTTCCTTCGAATGAATAAATATGCAACTAAAGCTACATCATGTTACGAAAACTTGCATATCAATCTGACCACAGGGGCACGAGATGCAGCGATTGAAAAAATTTTCAAACCTCATTTCTTCGAAAGTTTTCTGAATTTGAGAAACATCCCTTAAAAGAGAAGACAATTTTTCAAATAATAAGTATTACAAAAAATTATAGAAATTTTGATTTTGTTTCATAATTTAAAAAAAGTTCCTCTTTGCCCTTTAATTTTTTAAAATGATATTAGGAGAGAAGGCTACTATACTTGTTCTCGTTGCAATCCCACAGCAGTGATGCTTTCAGTTGTCGAGATGTGGAGATATGATTTTAAAATTCATTTTTGAAAATTTTCGTGGACGAATTTTCTCTTTCTTAGTTTCATTAAAAAAATCAAGGGGCTTAGAAGACATCCTTTTCAAATTAAAACAATAATTCATTTTAAAGGCTTCTTATCTTTTTCCGATGGTGGAAAAAATGTAGTTTATTCTTCAGACAATTTTTAAAGAGATAGCATGAAAAATTTGCAAATAAAACTTCTTATATATGGTTGATAATTCTTGATTTTTTTTTTTTTGAATTGACGACATGGCAACTTTACATAAGCTGATGCACTCCTGCACTTGGTAAGGAATTGTTTCTTTATATTTTTCTTGTTGAAATAAGTAGGTACGTATGAAGATTGTATACCCGATGCTTGATAATGAGCAACATCCTAACAGAAATTCAATGTATCGAATGATTGCCAATATGTACCTAATGTGATATTTTTTATGATGACGACAAAGTGATAATAAATGGAACATAATTTACAATTTTTTTTATTTTATTCGATTAACAAATTAAAAAAAACAAAACGAAATATTCACGCTTAATATAGGTAACACTCATTTTGATAGGAAACACAAATATTTCAAATTTAAGCGTATGGAACATTTTCCATCCTTCTTTTGGCCGTTTTGTTTCTCTCACAATCAAAAACATTTTTTTAATGTGTTCAGTATCAGCACCATTAAGATCTCAAAACTTGAAAAAAAGACCAAAATTTAATGTTTCTTGACAACTTTTTTGGTTTTATTAATTAAATTTTTAAAAATACAAAAACTTAACATTTTCAATTTCCAAACAATCTTGGGCTACCAAACTTAGCATGAGAAAATCAATCGAAAAAAAAACAAGTACCTATAGATGAATTGAAAAACTACTTTTTCCTCTTACTTACTCAAGCAAGTACCTACCCACTTTACTTTTTTTCATACAAGTTCTTCTTAATTAGATATTCTTGATGAGTAAGCCTATAAAAGTACATATATCATCACCTACTTATCGTTGGAAATTTATAAAGGTAGGTACACTATAACATGCGTATAACTGAAAGTAAAATCTCTTCCGGTGAGCTTTTTCATAAACGAACACACCAGGAATGATTCCACTCTTAGTTTACGCATTTTTTAAAACATTTTCTTCACACTGACGTCTTTTGCAGCAGAACAAAGGTTTCCAGGTGTCCAATTGTCCATGTTATTTTCATTCGGCTCTTCGTCAGCGAAATTTGACCCTTTGAGTACCCATGGTGTAGGTATCTTTATTCATGCAAAAAATTTTCAATCTTCAGTCAATTTTATTTAAAGTGTTACCAATTACGCTATTTTATTTTAATGACCAAAAACTATAAAGAGGAGGCAAAAACTTAATTAAATCATAAATTTTAAAATATCTACATAATTTACACAAATTACCTTAATGAAAAAACTTCGTAGTTTGTTTGAAATTATTCACATTTTCTTAAGACGTAGGTAGATACATAAAAATAGGTACACAACACACTTATATTACCTATATACACATCAGATATCTAGGTATATTACTCGTACAAAATACAAAATAAAGCACACTCATCACCTAGCCTTAAAGACCACAAAAGTGGAACCTCCTCCGGTGACGCAAGAAGCAAAAGCGTAACCGAATTAGTTTCCACTATCGTGAATATTTTTTTTCCTTCAAAATTCAATCTCCAATTATACCATGCCATCAAAGTTAAAGCTATCGTTCATTTCAGTATCTTCAATTTCTTCAACTTCACATCATTGAAAATGAAATTTCTCACGGTGCGCTCATAAGTGAAAAAAAAACGCGTTACCGTGAATCAATTTCACTTTCAAGAATGTTCGCAGAAAATTTCTTCGCCATTATCCTTGATATAGGCAAGTGTGCACGTATCCATCGTCCATCATTGGCAATAACATGCGTAACTGAAAGAGGAATTTTTTCCGGTGAGCTTTTTCATAAACAAACACACCGTGAACAAATTCCACTCTCGGTCATCGCATTCTTCAAAAAATTTCCTTCGCGTCTTCTTCGGCAGCAAAAAGTCCAAGTTTTCTGGATGCCCACTCCTCAATGTTCCGTCGTTCGGCTGTGAAATCTCTCCCGGTGCGCTTGAAAAATTGCGTTACCTTGCGAGATTTCACCGACTTACGAAGGAGATTTGATTCCTTTGCAAAGATATTCAGTGTTCAGCTTACATTGACTGATCGCTCTGTCAAGAAAATGTAGAATTATGACCGGTGACAAAATTAAACAACTTGTTACCAGGTGCAAATTCCACTTTCCTCAACAGGGCTTTTTTTTGAATCGCGTAGTCCTATATACTATCGATAAATTACCCATAAATTGTATGTATAAATACACTGAAAGCATGCAGCTAGAAATTTTAAAGTGCGTAGAAGCACTAGGTAAAATATGAAAGGCTGTAATGAAAAGTGTCTCCTCTTAGGCGAGTCAACTCAAATTTTAATTTAAAAAATACTGTCTAGAAGTACTCATTTACACTCGAAGTAACTAATACGATATTTTTCTTCAACTGCTGGATGTTTTTTAACCATTTTCTTACGATGCTATGGCAGCTTTTTGTACATAGCGAATAATTTTTTCATTTCCGCAAAATTTATCCTCGTAGTTTTAAATCCTTTAAAACCCGAGTATTATCTAGTCACGAATGTTTAATTTAACGTGAGATAAATAATACTTGAGTTTCAAGTTGGAATATTTTTTAATGAGATTGTCGAGTGCGGTTATAATTAAGAGATGATTCTCAAGACATGACTTTTTATAAGTATTGTACTAAAAATAATATGAAGATAGATATGGCATTTCTAGAGTGAGGTAGGTATAATTTATAATAAGAGCATTATTGTTGGCCTAAAAATAAAAATACAAGCACATAATTATGTTTAATTATTCTCGAATCGTGTTGAATAAAATACCTAGAGTTGTAGGTACTGCTACCTACATGAGATTTTGATTTTTTTTCAGGAATGAAAGAATTAAAATTTAATCACTTCTGTATGAAATATTTGATAAGTATTTTTTTATTCTCACATCGAAAAAGTCAGAAGTCAGAATGCTATGGTTGTTATGTTTAAAACATCTGGATCTAATTGAATAGGGGAAAGTCTCCCAATAGTGCGCACTTAGTACCAAAATCGCTGTCATTCTGCCGCAAAGTTACCTAGGATCGTGATTTTTTGATATGTTGTAGCTGTAACATTCAGCTACATAATTCCAGAGTTTCAAAATTTTTCATTGATAACTGACTGAGAAATCCTACCTTGAGTAAAAAATGTCAAATGCGCACTATTAGGAGCCATGGGCTCCTTCAAAGTGCGCAGTAGGGTTCCTAATAGTGCGCGATGTGTAAATTTACTTCAAAAAAATTAATTATTGACAAAAATCGCAATAATACGTTTCATTATCACGAGAACACTGAGAATAGATATAAAAAACATGAGTACTTGACGAAAATTGCGAAAGTATGTTTTACTATGAGTAGAGGTTATGTGTGAGCTTATTTCTGCATAGAAAGCCCATTGTTCAAGTATTCTTTCACTCTTAGAAATGTTTCTTCACTGAAAACTAACACCCTTTAGCCTTTTACAGGTATTTAACACTCCATTCTATCAAAACAAAAGTCAGGTAGTGAAAAACACAAGCGTGTTTACAGATTTTCTAGGATGCGCACTATTGGGAATCCATGGTTCAAAAATATCCTCTATTTCTTTAAAAATTATTTTCAAGAAAACGAAAGGATGAATTTTCAAACTTTTACAACAATATTAAAGAAGATAAAATTCTCTACAAAATGATATAATATAAGTTATCTCATAAATTTTTGCAATTCAACGAGAGCAATACAAATTGTTAACTTTTCACAAAAAAAAATTACATCAGAAATTGAAAATTCACATTTTTTGACTTTGCACGCGTAAAATTTAGCCAAATGGCTTGTATGATACATCAAAATAATCGTCACGACACGCTCTTTCAAATGAGCTACCTCACGAATTTTTCAGTGGTGCCAATCGCGAGATATGGCGCTGCGCACTATTAGAAGACTGCGCACTTTTAGGGGACTTTCCCCTAAACGTGAGATTTTTGTAATAAAAAAAGAACTTTTTTTAAAATTCAAAATGGCTGAAATTTTGGAGTTGACTTTGAAAAAGTAGTAATGAAATAACCCACTAAATTTTAAAATTATTTCACATTTAATGTCATGCTTGCTAAAATTTGATTAAAAATACCCAGGCACATTCACTGAAAATATTTCACGAACGAAAAAATAAAATCATTGCTAATTTTTTAAAAACTGGTAGTATAATATTCAAATTGTTACTTTGCATATTTGGAACTGGTTAAGCACTTGTAAAAAAAAAAATCACCACACATCACTTTAAAAAATTCACCAAGTATCTAAGACAAAATCAACTTAAAGATTAACCAAGAGATCTTCTCTGGTCAGAAAACATTTAGGAAATGAACACCTGAACATTTCACTATGGCTCATCGTGTCAATATAATTTATAAATCCATACCTGTAAACAAACAACTAACCCCCGACTTTCTTTTACTAGCCACTTTTTCCCCAACTGCTTAGAATAAGGGTAAATAACAATTGAATACAAAAGTTGAAAGAACTAGAAGAAATTCTGCGAAAAACTGGTTATGGTTCCAGTCTGCCTTTGGCGTGTGACGACAATAGCCTAGACTGTAAAGAATAGCCTTTTCAGAGTACCTATCTCTTATCTCTTATTTAATGTGTTTTTAATAATTATGAAAGTCAAGTAGACCATGCAAATGAAACTAGTTTAACCCATGTTTATTAACCCAGGAAATAGGTAAACCCTGTTTCGAACATTGATGCATGATACTTGGAGAGTTATTTATCCTTGCTGCTGATGTACCTACCAGAGTCCTGCACGGTATAGTTAAAAGTTATCTGCGTTAGTCGGGTGTCGTGTGCGGTAAGCTACCAAATATAACTCATCCAAAAGCAGTTATATTAGCGTTAGCCTATGCGGATAATTTTGTAGTTAAAATGACTAAACTACCTGCGATTATACCGCGCTCTTATCGGAAATGTAATGTTCGATTCTGTCTTATCTGTTTGATGAGTCACCAAAATGTATTGTTGAGACACCAGAGAACCGAATGCGGTTAACGTATGGTTATTAACCTAACTTACCGCTGGTTGCGCGCGCCGACAAAAGTAACTGCAGTTTGTAACCTGTAGTTAAATTAGCCGATAGCTCCGGCGGTTATCCGGCTATTTTAACTTAACCGTGCAGTACTCTGGTACCTACCCATTTACTTAGGTACTTTTGATTCTTTTCCTAGTATCAAATATGTATTTTCAAACCAATTGCTGTACGTGCAAAAGTACACGTTCTTAAAACTGCCTATTAAAAACAGGGTTGATAAAATGATTTTCGTTTCTCCTTAAACATACTTACTCGTACTTGAAGGAATTGAATTGCATGCTACACGAGTGACTAACTTCTTTTCAAATTTCTTTTTTTGAACGTGTTGAAAAGTAATCTTTGGGTTTCTTATTACAATTTACAGAAAAATTGTTTTGAAAATTTGTCATCTCATATCTATAGAAGTATTCGTGTAATTAGGTGCTCGAAATTAGACATTTTTTTTTAGAGAGAATGGGTCTTGGACGAATCTTAAAATTGATTTAAGGCAGAATCCGCTTTTTAATCGCTCTGTAGGAAATAAAATAGTCCTAAAATTTCAACTAGAGAATGTGTCTTTAAAATTTTAGTAGGCACTATTGTGAAGAAGAAATCTATTTTAGCATTCTTAACGAAAAAAAAAAACTGAAATTTTCTTTGGATGTTTAAACATGAATAGGTACTCACCTATTCAAATTTCTTCCCGATCTTTTCAAGCAGAGGACAAAATAAGATTTTTGGAATGAAAAAGTCGAAATTTACCAAAATGAATAGATATACTTACCTACTTATTCCTCTTGTTACGACAACCACCCAATCACACTTTTTGTCATTTTATAGGTACCTAGGTATACTTTTTTTTTGAAACATTTGGGATCTCAAAAATATTATTTTTCTTCATCTACGAATATCTGGCATAGGGTTCCGAAAAATGACAATACGAGTAAGTATCCTTGCAAGTGTCTCACATATGTAGGTAGGTACTACGAAAAGATTTCCTACTAGAAGAGGTCCTAGATTCGACAGAGGCACATTATTATGTAGATCATCACATGGTGACTAGATGACTACCTGCAGGAAACCTCTTATTGGTACCATACCAGGTAGTGTAACTTGAATAATTGTGGTTCACAAAAATTTTCCTGGAATTAATCGATATTATTAATGACCCTGTGGACAGGTGGAGTATTTAGTTTGTTCAAAATGTACAAATAACCAGATAGCTAATTTGCTGGTTGGTATTTTGAGCACTTAAACCAGAAAAATGTAGGTAGCACGTTGTTAATAGTGATTGGCGTTAAAATGGCGATTAAGCGAGAACTTATTTAGTTATTATTACGCTGCGACCATTCATCTTAATTATCAATCCCTGCAGTTAAAACTTCCTCCTCTATCCTTTCTCGTTCCATTTGCTAAATCTTCGCGTAGCAAAGCAAACCCTTCTGCAGAAATTCACAGCCTCGGGCAAGTTATGCTTGTCTTAAAACTGTACACTGGAAGGTGAATAGAAATGCGAAGGATTTTGTATTCGTTTCTCATTAATTTTATATTTAACGGCTACCTAACCTATCTCTTTTACGTTTGTTCCCTTTTTAATGTTTTTTGCTTTAATTAACAAAATAAGAATTCACTTTCTAATGTTAAAGTGAGATGTCGCCGTAGCGTATTTCACAAGCGAAAACTTTTTACCTACCTACCAAATGTATTTAAACGACAATTAAAATTTTAAACCGTTTCTTCGGTATACCCAACTTTTTCCTACTTTTAACTCGTTGAAGAAATTTTCGTTTGGGAATGATTTAAATATTTTACCTTAGGCACAAATATATCTCATTCTCAATAAATGCGCAAAAAATACCTAATGTTAGTTATTATTGATATAATGTCATAAAAGTATATATCTAAGTAAGTACTTATATGTACTTGAATTTCACGTCTTTTTCATTTTGCTTTCTTCTATTTAAATTATTTTCAATAACAACCCTATTGGTTTTTTTAAAATTATTATTAGATCAGAGTAAAGTAGAGTCGTCCTTGGAGAATTTTTGAGTTATAAAAAATATATCTGAGTGGTATAACTAGCTACAATTAACTAGATTTACTTACCTATTTTATTAGAAAACACCTAAGAAATGTAATGGGAGTAGGTGCGTTAGGTAGGTATATCAAGTTTGTACCTAGGTGTAAAATTTGTATCTTCATTTTCTTCTCTTAATTATAAATAAGTAATGACCTATACAAATTGGAGTTTTAAAAAAATTACAAGATTTTTGAATTAAACTTGTACTTGAGGGTTCTCAGGTCATTTAGTATGTACCTAGGACTGAATTAAACTGAAAGCTGAACTAAATTAAATTACAAAACGCAGGTACCTAATAAATTAAAAATAAATTAAATTAAAAATCAAATTAATCTGAAAAAAATATATAATACCGGTGTATTAAAGTCGGCGAGTCCGACTTGGATGTATGTAGTACGAGTATTAGCAGATTTAGTGCATTGTAGTATCATATTATTTACAAAATATAATTTTCAAACTTAAAAAATTACGTGTTATTTCAGAACCAATATTATACCCATTTTTATTTTCACAGTAATACCAATGACATCACTATTCATCATAACTATCGTCGATTTATTGATAACGTTGCAGAAATAATTAATGTATGTTTAAAATGTGCAATAAAAGTCGTACAAGTTGTTAACTAAAATTACGGCGAATTATAGCTACGAGCGAAGTAAATGGAACGAAAATTCATGTACCTATTTAAAGTAAAAAGCTTTTTAAAGTGGTCGTCGGCAATGTACCTCTCTTTAAACAACTACCCAGTTGAATGTTCGTTTTATTTGTTAATTAATGTAGCAGCGGGGGAAAAGTGAATAATATTGTAATAACTGAAATAAAGCAAAAATTAAAATACTTTTTAATCGTATTAAAAACTAAAGCTAGTTAATTAGTGTCTATACTTACGGCAGTTACACGGAAATTAATGAGAATTACATTTCTCATCTTGCGATTATTCATTTCGTGTTACATAATTTAGAAAAGTATGTACATAAATACCTAAATTGTCATCTTGAGGAAAAAAATGCATACTATGTAGGTATCTACCTACCTACCCACCTTCTAAATAATTATAATTTTTTGTGAGGAATTCACCGATAAAAAATTTGTAATACTTACCTATTAATTGAGTTGGTAGAGTATTTAATTTAATGGGTAGACATGTTTTTCCAATCTCAATTACCTAATTGTTTGATTGTTTCATGTCACCTAATTACTTATATAAGTAAGTAAGTATTCGTTTGGTATAAATGTATCGCGCTATATGCGCAGAGTTTTAAAAATAATTTTAAGTCAAGTAAACCAGTTTGATAGTTAGGTATCATACATCAAATAAAAATCGTGCTTTATATGAATTAATTTATATCTAATATCATGCTATACTTAATGATGCTCGCATGATTCGTCATCGGATCTTTTTTCATAGCATTCCTTCTCTACGTATTACGTTTAAACATATTGTAAACCCATTTCCTTTCATAAGTGTTATTTTTAATTCGAATAGGTACCAGTTTAAAAATGAGTCAACACAAGTTGCTGTATTTTTACCTACTATCAAACGCCACACCGTATGATCATCCTAAAAAAAAGTCATCCTATTTTCCTGGTCATAATTATGTACCTATAATATAGGCATCGCATGGCAAGCAGCTACTTACTAGTAAGTAAGTTAATCTGTTATTTATTTAAGACTAAAGCATTACCTACCTACTAAATCAAATCCCTTTAATTTTGCAATTGATGTTGACGATACACAGGTCAATAGGAGTACTGGAGTAGGTCTACCCACAGATCGCGTATACGACTTAGCCTACCAACAACAACATCAAATGGAAAATCAAAAAGTTCAAAAACATCTTAATTATGCGTGAAAAATAATTTTCAAATGATAGCAAGTTTGTTTATTCAACTGTTTTACAATGTAATAGCATTCGTGCACTTTTGGAACTATACCAAGGTAAAGACTTTCTCTGACTAAAAGGTAGGTACAAGTATATATTTCTGGAAAGTTTCCCATTAATTCATTTACTCTCGATATGTTGTATCTATAATCAATAATGTAACATTTAAAAACTACGATGATTGAATTTTGATTCACTTAATTTGAGATAAATTATTGGAAATATGAAAACCATTAACACAAAAATACAATGTACTTACATAGGTCTTTGCAGGTAAAGGAAATTATTCGTGATTGAATGTCTTGCAGGAAAATTAGATCTGATCACACCACGTTAGAGATGAAGTCGGGAAGGAGAATAAAAAAAAAGTCTTTCCCAATTTTAGTTCCACTTGAAAATGTTAAGTAAATGGCTGTGACTAATTTTCAAAGTATTCTCCACTTTCAATTTGGAGTTACATTTTACATTTATATAAACTATAGATTAGATACAACTTCATTTAGGTGTAGAACTTTGAATGCCCTACGAAAATGGTTATACCTATTTGTATTTTACCGACGTCCAAATTTGAAGGCACTACACCACAGCACTTCAGGAATTTCAGTCAATCATCTTCATGATATTGGAGGAATTTTAAGCTGCCAACTTTGAAAAGAGATTGCCTACTTGTAGTTGTATCTTGTAGCCAATACAACTTTGTGTACTTTAAAAATGCAACAATGAGCACAATTTTATGAACACCCGGTGCTAAGGGAAAAAATGAAAATTATCAAAATATCGAATTACTTTGCTTATCGTTGACTTCATTAATGACAAATTTTTCTAAGATAATACCTATCGTCGAATTACATATAAGCGCGTACTATTTCTTCAGATTCAAAGAACAAAAGATACCTATCAGTTAATTTTACTCTGATTAGCCTGCGATTCGTCATCTGTAATTTTGTTCATCAAGCGTAGATAATCTAATTAGGAGATTTGACTCGATAAAAAATAGATTAACAATAAAATAACGTCGGTTGTCCTTCAATAATGAATAAATCTAACAATATTATATGTAGTATACATAGTACAACAACGCATCTAAGCTTCAATGTACTTACCTATCTACATGATTTTCCATTTAAGATCACATTATCCAGGCCTATTTGAAACTTGACTATATAAAATATGCGCATCAATAATGCCACGCTTCAATTACACATAGTACTTAACGCATTTAAACTATTTTTTTTATCCTTCCTATATCTTGCACCATATCGATAAAATCTTACCGAATGGTGTACCTACCTACAGTTCAAAACCGCTTTTGATTTTGATTTTTTTTTTTATTCCTTCTTTCAAAATGTTTAATTCTTTAAACGCCGTAGCGTGAAAGAATCGTTCTTTTAAACACATCCTATGTGCTATACGCTTCTTCAATCGTTTTAAATGGCTGCCTATATAGTTTGCTCTTTATCAAACAATTAGCAGCTTGCGCGTGCTTTCAAATAATACAGGAATGCGCCGCTTTGTTGTATTTCAAACAATTTAAAGCGCGAACACCGAGGTGAGGTTACGTTATTATGTACATCGTGGCGTATGAGATTCGGATACTATCAACAGGCGTAATTAGAAGAATCGCGCCAGAGCCTCTGGCGGTAACTCTTTGAACTAATCATTTCCATGCTGAATCATTCATTCGAGTAGACGTAGACAGTAATCGTTTGATTCGGTTCTGTTTTGACTTGAGCGGTGCTTTTAATTTGTGTACCGACGATTGTATGCGGTCGTTGTGTTGTAAATTTTGCGGGAGTTACCGCGTTTTTCACCGATTTTCTCGACTTTTCTGTTACTATTTTTCCAGTTACCTATCTGATATGAGGTAAGATTCAGTTCTCGTTTTAATAGATTATTTAAGCTACCTTTTTGTGTAATTGCGAGCGTTATTATAATGTTACTATTTTGTAATTTTTTATACCGGTTCAAGTTGACTAAGATGATTTATTGATTTTAAACAACTTATTGCTGTTTTACCTACCTAGCTATTATTTAAACGCGTTATAAATAGGTTGGCACTTGACATTTTTCATTGATAAGATTAGTAGTACGTTGACGAGCTTCTATTTATTCAATTTTTTTTCAACCAGACGCTGTGCTGATGAATTATTAGCGCCAATTTGTCGTTAAATACATGTCAATTGTGCAGGCGTAATTTTGAATCAAGTTTTGTTCGATGGAAATTGTGCAAATTGTTTGAATCAAAAATACGTTCGATATGTTGCTCGATTACGAAAGTGTCACGAAATTATGGTATTTTCTTATTACTCGGTTTACGATGTGCAAACAAGCATACTAAGCAGGGTGCACATAAGACGAACCTCTTCATTAATTGATAATTGATGCTGCTCACCATTACTGGAATTAGACGATACCCTACTATTAAAAGATATGCTGGTATAAGCTTGAGTAAGATTACCTACCGTCGAGAACCGACCGACGTTTGCATTCAATTATCCTACTCACGACAATTAGGAAGCCGTACATCTCCCATATGCTTGTTGATTTTTATTTACGAATCAATGAATGATTGATATACGTACGTTCGCCTTTGATCATTTATCTCGCTGTTGAACTGTAGCTTTGGCAAGTTTACGAATATTCATCTTCCTTAGTCATTTATGGTTTGGATTTATTTGGGTGTTTTTTCTTCATCCGGTGTTTTACCAATTTTTTTTTTTATTATTGTATAGTTTTGTGTTTGGATAGGCTGTAAGTTACTTTATCAATTAATCGACTCTGCGGGAAGTGAGAACAGTGATTTGAACAAAAATAAGGTATAGGTATAAATCGTTGATGGCAAAATTACATATCGGAGATTCGTTTCAATCATTCAATGAATTAGGTAATACGAGTGAATTAAACGTGGTGATTTTTCATGCATTTACCGTTTACGTATGGTGTTTGATTAATCGGATGCGTATAGTATTGATGTCGAAGAATTCTAAGAAATTATCCACTCATTTAGGTTGGTGGAGGAGGAGGGGAGGGGTATGGCGCTTCAGAAATAGTTCCCTTCGAAATTTTCTTGAGCCCCGCTCTAATAATATATACGTATACCTAGGTTTATTTTTAAAAGAAATGCATTTATGTAGGTACTTTATTCAACCCTCATTCACATTATTGATTACAGTCATGTCCAACAAAAGTATGTTAGAACTCAGAGGGGTCAAAAATTGGAAATTTTATGAATTTATTAAATTTCACCGAATTATTATTGGTCAACAACATTTGTGTCAATCACAACTTTTTTCCAAACTTGATTTAAAATATTAATTTAGGTAGGTAGGTACCTACTTATCTAATCAAGAAACATTTTTGAAAACTTTACAACGAATTAAAAATTCATTAAAAAAAATATGCAGACGATTAGTAATCCTAATCTCAAATCAGATTTGTCATTCATTCATAATCATACGCTATTCAATACGCCATTTGAAAATGTGGGAACTGGGAATATATGTAGTGTAACAGAAGCGCATCAAAGAGAGCGTGCTTATTATTCGCAGAAAAAACTCGGCAGTGTCGCGTATGATTACGCGAAAACATTCGTAATTAATTTGATCAGCGAAATTTCATCATCATTATTTTGAATTGTCTCATATCGAAATCCAAGTCTGGGATAATATTTGTCATAACTTCCCACGTTGGTCAGCACTTTTAGCAGGTTTATTCTGTTCGCGACGACGTCGGTAATTAAAAACCAAAGAAATTATCTAATTAGGTAGGCGTATATATTGTGTTAGTTAACGAGATTACTTTATTTTCAAGTTACATGAATAAGTATCTATGTCCGAGTGAGCGAATAGGTGTCTATAAATGTTTCCCGTTTCTTGAAAATCAGGTACCCAAGTGCACCTATTGGGGGGGGGGGGAGAATTCGTGCGTATCTTTTGTGGCAGACTCTTAGATGCTAAAATATGATTTACTTATGTATCTAATTTTCGCAAATTTTTTCAAATTATACAAAGCATCGTGGATCGAAGAAACGTTTAAAAATGATCTGAAGTATGGAGAATAAGGGTGCATAGTTTGGACACTTTTTTTCAAACTCTGAACTACTATAAGGATATTAGGTAATCCAAAAAATGTTTTCGAAGAGAGTTTACAAAGTATCTACTCTCAGAGCCCTACATTTTGGCGAAAAATTATGGCAAACAATAAAATAGGGCCTGCATTGCAAATTTATGAAAATTTTTCATTTTAGTGCTTGATAAGGTACTAGAAATAGGTTGGACAAAGCAATTTTTCATTTAAAAAAATATATATTTAAAAATTACGCAGGTAACTAAGTAGTAAAGTCATGCGGTTAAAGTAGTTTTTAATCGAAATTTGAAAGTAATTTCATGGGAGGTGAAAGTCAGAAATTATCTGTCTTTGATTTTTAAAATGAAAGATAAATGAAAAAATGGGGGGGGGGGTAATCGATTAGCTTGCAGTTTGCACCATTCACCTCTTCTCATAATTTATATTTTGTTTGGTTACGGTCCAGAGATGTCCCTGTGGTTTTCATGGTGCTTGTGCCATGCCAGTTGTGCCGCAGTGATTTAAGTCCTCATATGATTCCTGTATAAGTATGAGCTTGTCCTCTACATAATATAGTCTTTATAATTCCTATGGTCATTTTAAATGTTCTTGTAGCGCTTGCGGTCCTTGTCCACACGATTAATCAATATGCCATTTCAAAAATTAAAGGCTTACGAGCCCTGCAGAATGTCAAGACCTCACTCATAGTTTTTTGAGATTTGGGCAGGAATAGGGCTCCATATTTTTTTCAAATTTTCAAACATTGACATTCAACTTTTCATGAAAATTTGAGCTTTTAATTTGAAAATTAAGTTTTATTTTACGCCTTTTAAACTGCGTTTAACTAGGTATTGATCTTCTTAAATTTTTCTATTGATTTTTTTTCAACACATCGTTAATAGATTTGCTTCCAAGTTCACAAATGCCTTATTCGCAATTTCATAAGAAATCGCAGATGCGAGAAAATTTCAGGGTCTTCTTCCTTCACATTTTGGAAGATTAGAAAGTTTTTTTTCTATGTTTTAAATAAATTTTATATGAAGCCCCCTTCTACCCTCGTCTAGAAATAAATTAATGTTAAAATTGTGAATAATCTGGAAAACAATTTCAACGGTCTCTGCGTAAGCAGCTCCTTTTTAAAATGTTTTTTCTTATTCATTGTTAAAAAGTAGGTGCTATTCAAATTTTTTAATTTACTCAATTTAAAAAAAAAAAAAAACTATCCTAATGGGAAATTATTGGATCTGATCAGATCCGGAAATTCTCTTGATTCAATTTGAGCTGATCAAACCTGGCCAGGTCTTGATCAATTTTTTGATCAGATTAGTTCTGGTCAGACCTAACGTAAGACCTAACTGAATCTAACCAGATCCAGATTTGATCAGATCCGGGCATTCCCTAGTTCCGATTGGAGATCCAAGTAAGGGAGACCTGATCGGATCTGACTCTGTCTGATTCGACTTGATCAAATCCCATAATTTTCCACTGGCACTATTATCGAAAATTCAAATTACGAGTTATTAAGTAGGTATTATTTCTCAACATCTTCAATAAAAATATCTCATAGAATTGAAAAAATAGGTACCTACATGTCTTATCAATCATATTCCCATGGACATAATTCGATTTCTACCCAGCGCGGAAAAAATTGCTTCACAATTTGGCAAGCTTTTCTGATTTATAGGAGTCTCTTAGTAAAATTTCAGCAGGAGTCCGATGCATGAGGTTTGAAGTGTTGTTGATGCCTTCTTAGCTCGACTCTACATTGTATATGTATGTACATTCATTTCGCCAAATACTGCACAAGAGGTATAGGACGTGGCTTCTCGAATGACGAGTTTTCTCACAGTGTATACGTAGTTACGTACTTACTTATACTTACATGGTAGCAAGTTATATAATACTTATAATGGAAATGAAAAAGATTCGAGTTTATATTCGTCGTTTTGGAAAATTGTAAAATTTTGCAAGTTGTTGATAATTTGATATAGCTCCGCTTCGCAACGCTGTACTGGCTCCCTAATATGCGCGCAAGCGGTAGTGAATGTAAAAAATAGTAAATTTCAAAACACGCTCGCAATAAATACACAAAAAGCGGAAACATTTCATTCTTCAAACTTTGATCGTTTATCATATAAAGCTCGCGAATCGCGTAGTTAAAATAAACAGCTATAAGTACACTCGAGCGTTGCGGCGATGTTGAAGCAGAAAGAAAAATTTTCAAACTTTATTTTCTTGTTTGTAATTTACAATGGAATTTTCTATGTTTCAGGCGGTGTTACGTACTCGCATACATTTGAATATCAAGCGACCCAGCCGTGTATTTTAAATCATTCGTCGTCGAGCTTTTCGTTACTTATGATGCGGTTTTTATTATTTTAATTACTCTAATTAGCGCGTCGGATAGTTTTTCTTTCATTTTAGCGGTTTAAAAGTGAAAAAAGTGGCGTATCGATTATATTTTATCGATCTTTATTATTTATTTATTAATTTTTACCAAATTTATTTCGTGTTTTACTCGTTTTTACGATTCGGTTTTTACTTTCGTTCGAGTACCTATACCTACGTATACTACGATTACCCAGCTTAACGATGAAGAAACTGTTAGGTCGTTAATTTTTTTTCTCAAATTTAATTTTAATTAAAATTTCGGAAGCGGAAAACTTATTAAATATTGTACACGAGGAGCAAGAAAAAAAAAGTGAAAAAACAGCTGCTCGGTGTGGTGCTTGGTGCGGTGCAGTGTGTTCGAAAAATCGTTCAACGATAATTAATTAATGTAGTGAGAAAGTGCATAAAAAGACGATATAGTTCCAATATTATATTCGTATAATCGAGTGAAAAAATCATGTTTCAAACCTTCGAATAAGTATATAATATTTATTCTGCGGGTAAATGGTGCGCGTTTTTTTCGTTTCGGATTACTTTATTAACCGGTTTATCGTCTTGTTAACATTCTGATATCGTGTTTGTCCAAATGTTGTTAATTGTCGATGGAATATAAAAGACATAAAAGGGATCACGACTAATCGTACCTATGTGGTGTGATGAAGATTAAGAAGACGACTAGGAAGGAAGTTCCAGTATCGTATTAGAAACAGATACTTACGTATAGGCTCGCATCTGTAGAGATTTTTTTGCCATCGAAACCGTTTTTGACGAATATGTTACGATGTTGATTATGGAGAGTAGATCTAATGCGAATCTGAAAAGGCACGATTATACCACCAGCAGTAGCAATAATAATAATAATAACAATAACGTCGATAAATTATCCGACAACAATATCGATGTATCGAAGAAAACGATGAAGAAATACCATTCTTGGCACGATCATGTTTACGGAAATCCGCCGAAAACGCCGACTCCTCATTTGATAGCCGATATATTAGGATGGAATTGCGGCGAAAAGGTGGATTCCGATGAGCCTCTTAATTTAACGACAAGAGACAGATCGCCGGATGATGGCATAACCAGTTTGGTCGAACCAGTTTCACTAAATGGTGACTCTAATTCGTCGAGGGAGTGTCGCACGCCCAGGCGTGATTCACCCATTAAGTCCAATACGAATACTATCGAGACCGGCAAACAGCTTTCTAGAAAAAATGCAGCCGTAAAAGGTACGTCCGTAATTTTATACGTTTAATTTTTAATTAGGTGTTAATGGCGCGACCGCTTATTAGACGCGCGTATCGTCGCCACTTCTCGGGTATTATACGAGTATACCTGTATATTTACAATTTCGACATTTTTTCCCTCATTTTTTTTTATCGATGTTGTCGTCGTCGCGATTATACAGGTTGTCGCGAAAGTCCTATATATGATCGGTTTATGAACGACTAGGTAGTAATGGGAAGTTTTGAAGGTTGTACAGAAACATTTTAGATAAATTGGAATGGGCAGGGTACCTGCCTAACCTTTGGTTTTAAAAGCAATGTATGGCACATTATAATGAATTTTTTTTAAAAATGAGGAAAGAATGTTATTTTCAATGTGCTATCGTACAAACGAATTACTTGCTTACAGTTACAAGTTTACTTACTTATCATTGAAACCAATTTCCAAGTTTTCAAAAATAATGTTTGGCAATTTTTTTCGAATCACGAATAGAACATCTTTGCCTTTTTATCTTTATTTTTACTTTTAAATTTTTTTTAGAAATAAAGAAGGAGTTATTTTAAAAAATTGAGATAGCGTCAATCGTTGTAAAAAATTTGTATCTTTGGCTTCAACCCCTATTTTTCTTCTAGCAGACGTTTAAATTTTGAAATTTTCTGAAAAATGGAAAAAAAATTGTTTATTATTATGATGAATTATTTGAGAATAAAAAAAATTGAAAATTTTCACTTTTTCGTTGAATTTTTCGCCATCTTTCTCTTACGAATACGTAAAAAATTCCTTATGTAAGCTGCGCACTCAAAAGTCAAAATCCTTGAGTAGTTGAAAAACTAGATTACAAAATGTTTTCTCCCTCTGTTTCAACCCCCCCCCCCCCTCTTCTGATAGGTACCTCCTGTTACTCGTATGTAATTGGTAATTATGCAACCAATGTTACATCATGTTACGATGGTTACAAATTAACCAGATCATGGGGATGCGAAACACAAAAATTCAACATTTTTCTAAAATGCATCTTCTATGATTTTTTTTCGATTCAAAAGTGATAGAAAATGAAAAAGGGAATTGAGTTGGTGACACCTCGAGTGCAACATGCTATCTGGATTACATTACTCGAAGTGAGCATAAGAGGGGCATTTCCTGTTTAAAGAAGACGTTATGTAGAGAGAAGACCATTATTTGGTATTTTTATACCTCCTTTGAATTTTTATCAATTTGACTAATTTTGAAAACTGGTCCAATAGGTACTATTTATGAAATTGAAAAAATTGTAATACTCCCTCTTCTCTACCATGTCACTTGTGCGAATTTTCAATCGAGCACTGACTCATCAATCTGACGAACGAGTTCAAGGGTTTTAAACGTGATCAGTTGTGAACTGTCACGAGAAAACCAGGTTAGTGTCCACAAAATTGATTTTTTTTATGGATATTGGTAGTATTCATGTGTGCAGAATCCGCCTGTGGTGGTTAAAACGTTCGCGAACGATTCTTTTGACCCTAAATTCAAGATTTAAAAAAAAAGCAACTACAAAAAAAGTTTGAAATTTTTTTTGTGATTTTCTTGAAAAGCATGTTCTGGGGAGTCAATATGCAAATTTTTAGGGCAATCGGCTCACATTTGGAGGATTAGTGCCATTTTATTGAAATTTGAATGAGGCTTAAGCTGGAAAAATCAACTCTTTTCACATTGAACAAGTTTTTTGAAAAAATTGAAAAACTCAATAAATAACTTTATTTTATATTAATAATTCATTCTTAGTAGTTTTCGCAACATTTTTGGTGCGAAATTTTAAAAAAACGAAAAAATTGATTTAGGGAAATTTTGATTATCGGCCTTTGGCAACCCTGATTTTGAAAAAATGTCAGGTTATGTTGGTACCCCTGGTGGCCAAAAGTGGTACAAATTTCACCGACCTCCGACCCATAGATCACCTAACACATACATTTGAAACTTCAAACAGCTGTCATGTAAAATTTACGTTTTGGAAATTTGGACACTAACTTGGTTTTCTCGTGACAGATCACAGTTTTAGATTTTAGAAATAATTTGAGCATGTAAAAATTTTTGTCAATTCCATTTTAGAGTTCCTTTTATGGTTTACGAACTCTCTATGCTGGCTGAAAAATTTGCCATCACCGACTGCTTCAAAATTTGTTAAAACCTTATTTCTCAGATTTTTGCAACATACTGTAGTGAATGGAGGTGTAAAAGTATGTAATTGAGTGATTATATGCTTTCGTACGCACGAGCATATGAGTATAATATTGGTACTTCGACAACGTGGAACTGGAATAACGTTTGCACGAAATTTGTTCTCCTTGAAATGTTGCAAATGATTTTGAGTATCGGGTATCTTTTACCTGCTTTATAGTTCGTACCGTCGTCATCATGTACTTGCTACATAAAGATCATCTTATTATCGTGTACGTATCATCTATACCTCTACCATGTACCCAGCGAATTTCGTGTGTAAATGAGAAGGCAGCGAAGAAAAACGAGTGCTGAAAGTGGTCTGTGTATTCGAAAGTAATCGATTATATTCGCTTTAATTGGGCGATTAATTATGATTTTTCATCCTAATTTACGAAATAGATTGCGTGTGCATTTAAAGAGGAAAAAATCAAATACTCGTTTCATATTTCTTATCCCATGCCAATGCGAGTTGCTTTTACATGGCTTAGGTGCCTGTAATTGACGAAAAAATTCGTCGAAGATTTCCTTTATAGTATTTTCATTTCAACTTGATACGAATTATTAACATTTGAAAAAAACATAATAATTATTGATAATTCGCAACGACGTATTCGATATCGTACGCTTAGGTAATACAAATATAAAGAATTTTATTGACCTATAATGGTAGGTAATTATATCTTACTTCTTGGAATCTGGCATTCGGTAATGTTTCCATTTGAACTTGCGATGAATGAATTTTCAAATCAATTCCTAGAATTAGAAATGTATCTCTCTCGAATCGAATTTAAATATGAATAAAAGAGTGTCGAATTTTTCATTATCGTTTGTGCGCATAGGCAACATCATTTAAAAATATGTAACGTCTAATGAGTACATTTCTAAGAAAAATGTAATTAATTGTTTCTTCTTTCTTCATTGCCGCATCATTAGATCGTTTAAATGTACTTTCAAAAAAATCTAGGTACCTACTAATTATTATAGAATTTAAAACCTGTAGATATTTTGTTATTATTGTGCGCACCAACCTATGATCGAAGGAAGATACGTAGATGTTTTTGTTTTCAGTGATGCTGCGAGTATCGTATGTAAATAGGTACCTATAATGAGTAAATGAGTAATAAGTATCGTGGTCATTATTTTTGAATTTTTTTGGGAGGATTTAAAATTTCAACCCCTATAAATAGCTTTCCAAATTCCAACGATGCAAGCTGCATTCAAAAATCTTGAATCACCAATTTGAAATCAACTCTAAAGTATACCTAAAACAGGGGATTCCGACTCCGAGTTGATAATATGAAAGTTGCTCCCCTCTCTTCTCTCTTACCCTCTGAAAAAATTGATCAATGAAACCGAAGTGACGTCGTCGTTCATAGAAAGAATTCTGCAAGAAATACAATTAATCGCTCACCATATACCTAGGTTAGGTACCTACCCAAAAAATTAAGCTTATAATTATAGAATTGTTGAATATAATATAAAAAACTACGGACTTGACAAAATATGTGCGAGTAATTGAACACCGACTGAACATTAATGTTTCGTGTTTATTAGGAGGTATACCTTTATCAATAACTTTGTTACCAGGTATATGGTTATGTTTTTTAGAATCCATAAAGTGTCATTTTTTCTTCAGTTGTGATAATTGACTTGATATGTATGTTGTAGAAGGGAAACAGAAGGGAGGGCGGGGTGTTTTACTTTTAATGCGTTTGCTCGATATTGGAGCGAAATTTTTAACTGCCAGGTTCGCGTGAAGTTAGCAGAACTTTTTCCAAGGGTTGGATTGGGTAATTGGATTGTCGAACATTGTTAACAAACAGATTTGGCAAGTATCCCTTTTGGTCGCGTTATTTCAATATTACTAAATAAATATCATCTCGTCAACCGATCAATATCGTATGTTGTAAGTTGAACGATCCATTGTCTCTGTCTTTATTACGATTTTAAAATTAGGTATACGAAACAATGCTCGTTATCAAGCGGTATTTTCAAATTATTTTTATTTGAAATTTTAATTTCGTTGAAATCGAATCATGTGAAATGATTTATTTATAGGTATTTTAGAAAAATATGTGATTTAACTACTTATACCTACCTATATTCACTTACTGAAGAGAAAAAAAATAATAAGCATCAATCATGTAGCCTCTATGTTGATAAGAAAACCAATTTGTAAAATGTAAACAAATACCTACCTACAGGTATAATACGACAAGTTAGTGGCCGCAACTTACAAAAAAAAATATGCTTACTTAAGTACTACGAGTATTTTCTATAGCTTCGCGAACAACGTTTTAGGTAATACGTTGCCTACCTATTTAATGAGGAAATCATTAACGTGACAATTAAATTGCGACACCATTAAAATAATATAGTCAATTAATTATCCTCCACAGTCGGCGAATCATTCATAAATGATGAACATAATGCAATCGTGCCTTACTGTAGTACACTTGGTAATAGTTAATGGATTGATGGTTGAAAAAGTTGGAATGCCATGTAGGTAGGTAGTCGTTTAGGTTAGATGTGTAGCTAAATCACTGGAATGATTTATAAGGTTCCTAAATTTCTGGGAAAAATAAAAAAATAAAAAACTATAAGAGAGGTTCGATACCAATATGTGTATGTGTTTCATATTGAAAAGGAAGTAATAAAATTCCTATTGAGATGAAGTTTAAACAGGAATGAATGAAAACTTGATGTAGCGGATTTATATGTAGGCTATAGCAGACTCTAATGTAGAAAGATTAACTTACGTATTTCTTTCTTATTATACTCGTATTATGTACCTGCTCGGTTAGCCCAAACATTTTTTGAATATTGTTTTGAAAGATTTGAAAGTACATACTCGTAGATATCTGTTGCAAACTGTACACAGATATGTAGTTCATGCAAAATCATTTCTTAGCTTACCTAGGTATACCTAGCTCGTCTCACAATCGAATATAAATAAATAGGTAGGTAGTTTTGAAAAATGTAGCGTCGAGTTTCCTGTTTACAAAAGATGAATCTTTTCAGTTGCAAAAAATCAATTTGTTGTTCTACCTGACAAAGAGAGCTCTTTTGATTTGCAGACATTCAGACAATTAAGCGAGTGTAATTTTCAGTTCCTACGTCGAGACTCTGTCTGGTGAAATTGACGATATACTTTTTTCTTTCAAAAAAGAATTCTTTCATTTTGTTTGGGTTTACTTTCGATTTTTTTCGTTGTTTGCTATTGTATTGATGATTGATAGAAATCATGCCTTCGACCTTCGTGGACTTGGAGAATCATATGGTGAAAAAAAACGTGGTGAGAAATTCCCCTAAAAATTTAAATTTTTCATTTCGGAAAATTCAGGTTTCGAATTTTTCAAAATTAAATATATGGAGAAACTTTGCTTATTAGATTTTAATATTTAAGTGATAATTTTCTACGTTCTTTTGAAATTAAAAAATATCTCGACTAAGTGAATTGCCGAAAGCATTCTGGGATGGATCATGCACTAAAAATGATTATGATATGAAATATTGTAGAAGATGATTTTAAAAAATTGTAAAATTATGTTAAAATAACGTGGCGAATGGTTTCATTTCTAAAATTGACCTTATTAATTTTCATTTTTTATTAGGCGAATTGGTCAAAAATCACAATTTTGAGACCTTTCGACCCCTGTAAGTTTCATAGTTTTGCAATTGAGCTGCTATAGGTGAGTTTTGTGGTGGACGATCTCTTACGTTGCATATGATTCATATTTTTAATCATCTACCTACTGATAACTTACGTACAAATCCATTCTATTAAATGTGTAATGTGAGTATTTTAGATACCTATACCTACTTGTAGGATCTCATTTAACAATTAATCTTCAGAGTAAGAATTTACTTTTTGATTAAGCGGGTAAATATTTTATTTTTAAAGTACCTATTTAAAGTATGGGAACTTGTAAAATTCCGAATAATTCATCCAAAAGTGCGATAAGTTATAATTTCAAAAGATACTCGAATACCTCTGAAAACATTGTCAGAAAAAAAAAGAAACTTACTCGAATCTACCGAAACAAAGTAGGTACAGTACGCTTACAATCGTACAGAATTTGTAAAAAGGATAATGAAGGATGCTATCTTTTTTCCCCCATTTTAGTAAATTGTACAAGAACCTTTCTTTTAACAATTTAAACAATTTTTTGTGTATTTTTTTTCGCAGACTTTTTCTTTTTTTACAAGTAACTATTTTAAAAATAGAAAGCCCTTTCGCTCTTTGTCATTTGTAAGGGCTGAATTTTCTTAATTACCGTTCCTAATTCGACTACTGTTTTTTTTCTCTCGCTTTTGTTTCGTTTTCTTTTTTCCCCTCTTTCTTTCTCTCTCTCTCGTTGTACTTTGTTTTCAAGAACCATTTTTAAAATTTAGTTTACGAGTTTGGAAATCCACTAAGTATGTGCGGGGGTAACTTAAAGAAGATATTTTTTGCGCTGTTAAAAAAAAATGTCGCATTGAATTGTCACCGTGTTTACGATTTGAAATATATAGTAAATTGGTATAACTTTTCTCTTTGGAGTTTTGTATTCGCACAACGACCATTATTAAGGCAGTTGAAAATTGTGTAATTTCAGTCACGTAGTTTACAACTCATCACCTTTTATCTTTCATTAAAGGCGGAACTCCATCAAAATGAAATTATTGTTTCAAAAAACGCGAATAGTTTAGCAGTGCCCTACACGTTAGCGGAATGTTTCCAATTTCGAATCGATTACGGCACGGCGCGAAAAAAATCATCGTTGACCATGCGGCGAGATTTGCTTTTTAAGCCATAAGATGAAAATGATAGATATGATACGAAATTAAAGTTTTGAAAAAGCTTAACTCTCTGTTGTTGACATCATATACATATTTTGCGGATAAAAAGATATTCCTACGGGACGTAACACATATGAAATATCCTATTTAAGAATTATGTTTTCGTTTTATCCGCTTTTATACTCGTTTAGTAAGATACAGATTTACTCGAACAGGCTGACAGTTTATTTATTAGATTTTTTTAAAGAACATACATTTAGGCGATTTTCAGAACGGTTTTCTTTTTCCACTGTCACGACATTTTACTTTTCTTTCTTTTTAGTTTTACTGCCGTCGAGCCAACGTTTGTTTCTTTTATAAAAATCTTTTTCTCTTTTTCTCTTATGTTTTATTCGAAGGTTCCCTTTTTTTTTTCATCCCCTATATTCGTATCGTAGTGTTTTTCTCGAAAATTTTGATTTGCTTTGTTTTTTTGTGGCGGCTGAAATTTGTATACTTTGGCAAAAAAACATGTTTGAATTTTCAACTTTCGCGTGCCATGTTCAAGTTACTTATACCTACCTATACTTACCTACCTACCTCTTTTTTGCACACTTACTTTGATCCTACTTGAATTTTGGTTCTGATTTTTGTTAAGTTCAATTTTTCAGTTGCGGAATTGGCATTCTTGTCAGCTGACGCAACAAATTTTTAACTTCTTGAATGTGTAACGATTATATAGCAATTCGTATTGAATGATTGAGTAGCATGACCTTTGAGAATTTTCCATGTGTTTTCATGAATATTAATTTAAAATTTTCCATGTGTTTTCATGAATATTAATTTAAAATTTTTCATTCCTAGTTTCTTGCGTTTATTTTAAAAAATTATCCCCACATTTATCAATAATTTTGCTGGAAACAGTTTTTCTCAAAAATGAGCAAAGAGGAAAAAAGAAGGATATATATATACCCAAAGAAAAATCAATAAAAATTAGGAAATCAGCAAGTTGTAAGTTGTACAGAGAAAACGCGATGTATGTAGAATAAAAATAATAATATGCCATCGTATAATAAAACACGTAAATATGCTGGTTGTGATGCCTTTTACTTGTAGTACTTGAGAAGCTGAAATTGAATGAAGTCGTATGCATAGATTTTTGCTGCACCAAACGATGCACCATAATGCAAAAATATTGACTGATACTTTTTTAATGTGACTATCGTGTATTTTCTTATTGTTAGTAGGTCTAGGTACCTACAGGTAGGTTTAGGTACATCTACTACCCGTCGTGTTTTTTTTTTTTTTTTTTTTTTTTTTAATATTATGACAAATTACTTATCTTCATAATTAAAGGGACAAACACAATTTGAAAATTTCAAATTTCAAAGATTTAAGGCAACCCAAATTTAGAAATTTTAAATCGAGTTTACCTCTTCAATTTTGTGGGTAGCTGTGGGTTAGGAGCATCATTTGACCCAAATATTTTCTTATTTTTGATGAATTTTTCAAAATAGGGTAATCTTTAGATTTGTAAAGTTCATAGCTCCTTTAATCCACAAGTTAGGCAACGAGTCATAATAATGTTGTTTGTTCGTCTTTGGCAGATGATTCCTCGATTACTCTAAATTTTTCAATTTTTTTTCTCATTAAAAACAATAATTTCGATTTTCTAAAATCTAATTAAAATGAAGAGAAAATTCCAAATTCAATGAAAATTATAAATTTTCCGAGTGGGATCATTCCTCAAAAAATTGCATAAATTTTGAAATGATTAAAAATTGTGTTTTTTTGAAAACATTTTTATCAAATTTGATGGTCGTTTTTTTTCAACTGGCAAGTTCAATAACGTCAAATGAACCACAATTTAGTCATTTAATTTTGAAAAAATGTTGAGAGGTGGTAGGATTACGAGGGCTCGAATCTAAAAAATGAAAATTAAGAGGTAACATCGTGTATCTTTTTTTTTTTTGATAATGACACAAATTTATGAAGGGAGGGAGGCAGAGGAACTTTGTTGTGTGAATGAGAAATTGCCGATAATCTCATTTTATTTTATATACGATCATTCTGTGCGACGCGACGGATTACGAAGTACCTATCTACATGAAAAAATCGTCAAATGCCCAATAAGTAAGTATTGGATTTCAGTGAGCAAAAATTAGTACATACAAACCGACCCTAGCTTTTGTTTTGGAAATTAATTTGTTGAAGGAGAGTAAAAAAGAGCTTTACTGTAATTATTACAATTTTTGAATGACCTGTAAAAATATGAGCTTTCACTACGAAAGTTTAATCTTAAGATTTAGCAAAATAGGAAGATCCTACTTGATCTTTAGAGTTGATGTCGAATGAATCTGAAGATGTTTCAAAAGTACTTGGTAAAAAAAAAAACAACAACAAAACCGAATAAATCTCTTCCTTTTTCATAGTCTTGCACGCACAAAAAATTGATACAATAAGTTTGACTAGTAAAGGATTTGTTTACGTAGGTAAGTAATCGAGAGTAATGAAAGGTTATGAAAGTGAATTTTTTATTACTATTATAATTTTTTGTTTTATTGGCATTGAAAACGTACGCACATATCAAAATTCCATTTTTCTATATAAAAAAATTATTGCTGGCGGAAAAGCGGTGAGCTAAAATATCAGTAAATGAGGTAGTTTGTTACGAAATACGTTATAAACAGTATATTAAAGTACGGTTAAGGGTGCCTGAAAAGGGTTGTTTCGAATAGCGTGCACCATCCGTTTTCGAAACATAAATTGTATTCACACCGTGGAACTAATTCGAGCATGATTAAATACACCGAGTTGAACGTACACCGCCGCATCCCGTCAACTTTAACATTTCGTTATGGAAACATAGATGGATAAAACTTTTATACATTGGATGCTGTATTTTCCAAAGCAAAAATATAATATAGCTACTGCATTGTATAACAATGAGTAATTATCATTATTATTATTACCTCCTCTTTTTTTTTCTGTTTGCATTAAAATCTCAGCGAATGAAACGTTATTATATGCATTTGAAGAGAATTATTTGTCGGATTATAACGTGGCAAAAGTATACCAAACAGTTTACTACGCTTTGTGGAAAGAGCTTTAAACTAAGAAATAATTAATTTTGAGGTTTTTCCCCGGTGGGGTGAGAAGAAAACGGATTTTATGGTATTATTTTATGCTTTTCAAAGTGCCAACATCGCCACATGCTGCAGAATAGTAATGGTGAAATGTGGTATCGCTGATGTGTGGTATTTTCGAAAATATTTTTTTCTTTGCCCTTTTGTTTTAATGTTTCATGATGCAATTTTTGTTCGTTGGTGTTTATGTGAATAGGTATGATACTTAGGTACCTATTTGCGAAATTAAACCATGCTGAAGGAATAGAGAGATGTGCATCAATATTATATTCATTAGATCAAACGCGAAAACCAAAATTTTAAGAACAAAAGCGTAACCTAGAAAATGTTTCGAGAATAATTTAAAACCATATTATGTAGAATAGGTAGGTCTAGGTACGTCTACGTATGTTATGGTTTGACTATATTAACTTTTATAATTATAATCTATTCATTTAATAATTAATTGCGGTTGGTTTATACCTTCTTTAATAGTATTATGACTCTAGGTAGGTACCTAAGGTACCTGTGCTGTTAATCTATTCATTAATTCGGTACGTATACAGTCGTACCCTTACGTCAAGACGTTTATAATCGTGACGTTATGTGATATGAGTATTATTTTAGACCTCTTAGTGTTACTTAGATTACATTGTGTGCTCCTATTATGCTCCGTAAAAAGTACATTTCTTGGAACTTGCGAAAAAGTTTGTCAATCGTTTTGAATTTTAATTCAGCTCCTTCGAATCATAAGTTATGCAAATTTATTAACATGTGTGCAAACGCTCGCTTTTAACATAGGTACTTACTTGAAGAAAAAAAAAATGATTCGTGTCTAATTTAATTTTAATGTGACGCTCATTATACCTAATATGTACTATAGAAATGAAAATGAAGCTTCACTCCTATCTGCATTATCTAATAAAAGTACTTATGTAAGTAAGTATAACAGCCCCAAAATTTTATTTTACCAACTATTTAGGTAATTTTTCTGTAATCCCGTGTATAGTGATATAAATAGACCAATGGAAGGTAGAAACACATGCAATAAAACGTAATGGTCCTTAGGGGAGGTATTCCCTATACGATTGTATTGGTGATTTGCTTAATTATTTCAGGTATTTTACTAATTAGCAGTATTACTATTACCGACAAAGTAAATGCAGATACGAAATTTAAACTTTGGTTGTTTGATTTAGAATTTTTAAATTTTATAACGTCGAAAAAATATTACCTGTAGGTATGGTGTAAATAGGCGATAGGTAATTATCATCGATGTAATACTTTCTGTTTCATTGCCGTTCTGTGTCATCTTATTCAAACATAAGATATTAATTTTAGTTGCTAGCGAGAAACATAGTCGGTAATTGAGTAAAGAAAGAATGGTATTTTTCCATTCGTTCTGAATTTTTCTCTATGTATTTGTATATCGATTTCAATTTCAGTGTTTTTTTCTTCCTTCAAAGTTTTAATATACTTATTGTAAGAAAAATAGGCTACTTAACCCTGATTTTTATCTTTCGAAAAATCTTATTTTTTTATATAGATTATAAGATTCTAAGAAATTACCTACATTTTAAAATTTTGAATCCATCTAACATTTCTTATTTTGAATTCAATTGGAATGCTACTATAATAACAAGTTAATGAATTTGTGATTGATGGCGATTTTTTTTGCCCAACAAAATGAACAGAGCTCTAAAAATAAAATGCGAAAAAATGAAATTTCAGAGTTAGTATACCTACATATTTTCCATAATCGATTTCTTTTTATTAATATTTTGAGACAGAAATTAATTAGAACATTCACTGATAGGTAATATACGTAAAGCGTAGGAAACGGTCCATTAGGGTGAAAAGTGAAATGTCACTTTACAATGTAATTTAATGAGATAAAAATAAAATAATGGTTTAGTCGATACTTTAGACATAGTATCATTAATCACCCCGATTCTTCTCAAAATTCTCGAATCTATATCTAATTAAAATAACCAGACAAAAAAACAGATTATTAATTAATAACTTACAGTAGAAGGTACATACGAGTACATTAAACCATACACGAGGTAAAAAATTTGAAATATTCTCGGTATGAAAACATTTTTGGTTCAATTATTCATTTTGTAAAAGGTACATCTGTCACTTGAGTGTGGCTCGTGAAATCTCGGTAAAAATCGAAATTAAATATAATTTGATTGAAAAAATATCTAGCTAATTTTAAAAGCAATGTGCATTTGGGTGGATAGCGAAGAAAAAATGTCGGTGGACTTTGACTAAATTCAGCGAAAACCTTCATTTTGAGTTGAAAGTCACTCAAAAAAAATGTTTTCCTGAAATAGCGAACAATTGAAAAAATCGTGTTTTTTCACATTAGCTCCTATTCTCATTCTGTTCGGGGTAAAATGGCCCAGTTCCAGAGGATAATAGCCTATTTGAGATTCTGCGTTGACCAAGCCCATTGCCATCAAAACCCAAGACCACTCTCAGGGTTCTACGTATTATGATCGTTCGAATATTAACAAATCGTTTATTTTCTGGTTTTTTGAAAATGTTTTCTTATAAATATTTCGCATTATTATGCCAAAACATCGAATAATTTAATTTCTCAAATTGGGAAAAATTTTGGAATTCAGGTTGTGCCAATTTTTTGATCATAATGGCTAATGACCAATTTCAAAAAATTGTAATAAGGATAAAGAGAGCCGAGAATTATCTTAGAAAAAAAAAGTCAAAATACTCTGAAATTTTTGAAAGGTAACGAATATTGAAAGTCTTGTCTTGAGCAGTTTTTGATTTTGCTTCATGCCCTCAACCCCAACAAATTGATGCGAAAGGCTAAAATTTAACAATATATACGAACAAATGTGACATTATTTGACCATGAAACATCTTAAAAATACCCGGAAAACATCCGTTATTTTTTTTTTCTTATCAAAATAACTTATTAGGTACAGTTATAACACAGACATTTACCCTCTTCTTATAAGTTTTATTGATAAGAATAAGTAACCCAATTTATAATTTAGGCACGCCTATATTCTCACCTACATCATTATTACCAAATAACAATTAACATCGGCCTAACTAAATCAGTTCGTTTCATTCTTCAAGAGGGATCGAGAGAGAAAAAAAAAACTAAAACAAACAAAAAAAAACAATCTGAAAGATTAGAGTAAAGATTAAACTCGAGTAGGTACAGTACAGTTTGCAGCTAGATAAATATTTGAAGGAAATAAAGATGCAAATTAATTTTTAAAATGGATAAAAATAAATTAAGGTAAAAATCGCGACGATTTTTGTCTCGGAGATAAATTCTAACGAAGATCGGTGTACTTATATAACGAGGTAAAATGAAATTTGAATTTTATTACGTTAAACGAGCGGCTAACTGAATATACAATACGTCGTCGTGAAATATGATTTTCTTTTCGCGCAATTTCGTAATGCATACCTTGGTATTTGCCCGGCTTGGTGTAAGTGTAAAAATAAGAAACTTATACCTACATAATACGCGTACCTCCAACATACAAGGGAAGGGGGGAGTGAAAAAAGGAGGAGGGTAAATCAAACGATTGTACCTATATTACGAATGGTTAAAGAAAAACACGAACAAAGACAAATTTTCTCTTCATATTAAAGCGAACATCAATCCTTTCTCGAAGTCTGGAAAGTAATCGACGGTAATAAAACCAATACGACGGAGACGAGCCGAAGTATTCTTTATATAACGCAGAGGGTTAAAGTTTTAAAGGCCCAAAGGAGAAGAATTTATAGCCGATTCCGAGTGATGATACCTCATCACGAACATGGGCTAACAACGTTTTGAAGAAGAGGTGTGCATTATAGATATATACTCACATATATATAGCCTAGATGAGCATTGGAATGCTACTTCGTATACCCCAGTCGTCATGGAAACATGAATCGGCGTCCTAGTCTCCGCAAAAGGAAATCTGCAAATCGATCACTTTTCGTTTGTCGCTTTTTTTTCAAACCTGAAAATACTTATATCGGAATTTAATATTCTAAATTTTTCCAACTATACTCAAATATGTTCTCCGTATAGTAGTATGTAGTAAGTATATCTTCTTTTTTTTCTCTCTTCCTTCGCCGTACATGACGCATATATTTATACCTACCTCTACGATACGCGAAGAGTATTATAGTTATTCAAACATATGGTGTTCGTGTATCGAAAATCGTCCCAGAATAAATATCAACGATATAACTCGAAAATTCTCTTTTTGAAATCTGACTAAATATAATTTCTTCGAATATGCCGTCTTATTTTGTGCTCAAACCCACCAGAAGTAACGCTTTCGTTTGAATTATACATACATACGATGTCGTATTACTGCACGTAGGTACCTTCGTACATCATCGCAACCAAGTGGAAATAAAGCACATTCATTGTATTTTTATTTCTTTCTTTTTTTGTCGTACGTCTGGATACCCATACTTGTACATCTGTATTGTAGTACTAAGTGTATACTTACTTTATATTATAGGTTTTGAAACATTTGCTTGGTCAGTCCTTTTGGCTTGTTTTGAGGTACCTTTACTTTTATTTCAATTCTACGTTAAACTTGGAACGATTTTTTCCGCTCGTTCAAATAAGAAATCAACGTAATTTAACGCGCGTAATGTTTAGTTTATTTTCTCCCTTAGTGAAGCCCCATTTTGTACTCTTCTTAATAGAGGGTGTCCTTCATCCTCACTGTAAAGATAAATACCACCGCCGTTTGGTTTACGCAGTTATAGTACTTACTTATACCTACCTATAGTTTTTTTTTACGAATACAAATGTTTTACCGGAGCGCTCGATGAATTTATTTTATTATGTGTGTAGAGTCGAAAAAGTTTCTCCCTGCTAAATCAAAGAGCAGAAGGAATTCTTGGGTGTACGTTGAAAGTCCACTGTAATTTATTTGGTTTTAAGTTGGCATTTAAATCTTTCTTTTTTGGCGTAAGTATTTCAGCGTTTAAGTTAACCTATTGAAATAAATTTACGCTATGATTCAACTTTGGTTTTGCTGGGATTTGGTTGAAGTTAGTGATATGTCGAGATTCTTGAATTATGGTGTTTTTTTGTTTGTTGTTTAGGGCAAAAAAAAGTAGTTAAAAATAAGACCTTATTTTGGTTTATTTCATGTATAGGGCTATAGGAATAGGTATATCTACCAGCTACCTATTTATCTTTATGTAATAAGTTAAGCCGATCGAGTGATTGAAATTTAACATAATGTGGAGTAAGTTTGAAAAAAGATTTTTTAATTTTATTTTTCGTTAAACATATTACTAGGTACCATTTATACAGGCTGTCTCGTCTGAATAGCCTCCCTTCAAAACAGAGACATAGGCAAGCGATCTACGTTCATGTAAACATGGTTGCGTATAGACTTGGGAACTGGAGAGACCAAGTTGTAAAAAAAATCAAGTTCAATCGTTTAAAATTAGGTACCTAATTATCTTTCTTTTTTCCGAGTTTCGGTTTCCTTTCTTTCTTTCTTTTCTAATTTTCGTTCTTACGTACAACGAATTCTCCAGACCCAAAAATCCAGTAGAGTATTCGGTATATTCAGTTTCACCCAACTTTTTATTTTATTTTTTCGTTTTGGAATCTTTGCTACAAATTGAAAAATGAGTAAGTAGATTTACTTTTTCTTGATCAATCGATTCTTGTGTGAAATCCTGATTCCAGTCGTATAGTTTAATTCTGTTTCAATTTCAGCTGTGAACCAGTTTCACTTTCCGGTCTCCCAGGTCTAATTTCAATTCTTCCATCACTCATTACTGGTGAAGGTTTTTCAGAATTAAAATGATAACATGCAGTGTTTAATTAATTTTGGACAAAAAATGAGATCTGCAGATTTAAAGAGGAAAAATTTCCGGGAAAATTTTTCCTTATGAGCTACTGAAATGATTGCCAAGTCACAGCGATTAATTTTAGCGGTAAATTTGCTATTCAGGGTTTTAAAATGCAACTATACTTTAATACTTCCCATAGTTATTAGACGACATTACATTGATTGTATTGTATGGAAAAATGATAAGGAAAAGGACACCAATTATGGACCAGTCCGCAATATGGACCAGCGCCCGTTCTCGTCGGTAATTAGCGCAATCTGTCAGGAAAAAATGTTTTCCGATGTGCATATATTTTTCACTGAAAAAACGAATGAGACAAAAACTACAACTGTAAAGTCAAAACTCGCTAAGAAATTTACAAAAATTTGTTTTGAGACACTGAAAAATTTTTTTTAGTGTGTTTTTCAACTTTTATTAAAATAAATATGTGGTGTAATTTTCTAAACGTTATTGACGTTCATAACATCAAAAAAGGACGCAGTTTCTGCTGGAGTAGGTAATCAGTTTTTGCCAAAAATGAGGATACGAACAGAAATTTTTGGTGCAAAGTTTTTCTAATGGGGTGCGCTAATATGGACCACCTGTGATATTGAATTTTCTACTCATTTTCATCATTTCTTACAGTCGCTGAGAAGGGAAATGCTTGAAATACTTTTTTTGTTCATTTCTATAGATCAATATGATGCTTTGAAACGTAAAAATATGTTTATTTTGAAATTCTTTAGGTGGTCTATATTAGGCCTCCAAAATTTTGAACTGTCATTTTGACACTTGTCATTCAGCAATTAAAAAAAAAAATAACCTACTGCTTAGCATACATTTTTTCATTCATTTCTACAAATAAATATGAGGTTTTGAAAAATGTGGAAGTAAGTACGTTTATTTTAAAATTTTATATATGGTCCATATTAGGGGCCTAAAATTTCGAACTGTCATTTTGACACTCATCACTCAACAATAAAAAAAACATACTTAAAGTTGACCTTCACCCCTGAAGTTTTGTACAGTGTTAGTGGAAAGATGGAACTTCATTTTAAGCCTTTGTGGAGGTTTCTACCCCCTATAGTTTTCAAGTGGCAATCCTCCAAAAGAAAGTGGTCCATATTTGGTGCCTCTGCCCTTAATTGTTTTGAGCAAACATAATTTAACAGAACCCTTTCGATTTCAAGACCAGGCAAACCTGCATACATAAACTCGAGACAAGTTGCCTGTACCTAAGTTAGAAGGAGGTGACTTTGAAATGGGACACCCTGTCTGAGTAAAAGTTGAACTTTTATGGTATAAAACTTTTCCTTATACTTAAAATTTTTCAAGTTCGCAAGAATTTCAAAACTACAAATACTATAACCTTATTGCCAAAAAATTTACTTACCTACCAATTGACGATTTATCACAAAAATATATGTATGTACATATTGTGGAGAAGGAATATCATTCTAAAATATCTATAGGTAGTAGGTACATATTGATAAGAATGCAATTTTCTGCGTTTAACGTTAAGGACGAGAAACGAATAAAATTGTTTATTTTCGGTTCACTATGCGAGATATGTCGTACCTATCGAGTATGTTTACTTGTAAAATATTTACAAAATATTGCTTACACCTTCTATAGTGTTATACGGATTCATACAGCAGACAAAAGGTTCCCTTCTTCGTCTTTCAAGTTGATTTCCTTTTTTGAAATGCTACACATATGGTACCTACTTCTACTCGTACGTGGGTAGGATAGCTGGGTATTTATTTTGATAAAAATAAAACCTTTAAAAATGAGCAAAATATTTTATTACACTGCCTCTAAAATTATTCCAATTCGCAATTTTGAAGAGAGATTGATTAGAAATACTTTTTGAATTTCACCAATATACTTTCGAAGGTGTTCTGGTTTCGTTGTGAATTACATTTTATTATAGTTATTTTTATTTTGAGAGATTTTTTATTAATGAACCCTCTCCCCGCCTCCTCTTCCTTTCTTTTTCTGATATGTATGTACTTATATGTACTTACCCACTTACTTACATCTCACAGTTAGGTCCAAGTAAAGTTACTCTGGTTAGGATAGAAGCTTGGATGTTCGCTGATCAAATTAGACTTCAAAATTTGATGTTGAAAGTTGAAACAAATAAACAGTCAAATCCATTCGAATTCGATTACTTTTCGAATACAAATACACATGTATAGTAGGTAATCTAGGGGTGCATACTTCGATACACCTATCTGCTCAGTAATAGCGAAGAAAAAGGTAAAAATTGGTACGCGAGGTATACCTAATTTAATTTCGCTTAAAACGATATACTAGTGTCGCGGATATAACCAGCGTGATATCTTTAAAAGTATAATCTTTTATTATATGCCTAGCTATTACTTAAGCTTTTCCGAAAGCTCGACGAATATATACGCGCGTGCAAAAATTGTTACATTGTAAATCCGACAGTTGCTCGCTCGCACGCAATTTCTATAAAACGAAAAACAATAGTACATTACATTACTAGATTAATAATCACACACTTTATTAATCGCGTAATGTAAGGTGCTTTACATAATAAACACTCGTAACCTCACCATTACACTTCTGTTGTTTAGATGCAAAAAATGTGCGTCTTTACGAGTGACCAAACTAACCAAACTTCACCAGTTAAATTATGTCCAAACGTAACGCGTACGTAATGAGGAGTTTCGCGGTGTTGCCACATAACACCACGTACATAATACGGCTATTACGTACGTGTTTGACCCGGCATTAGGTCGCTCATAATGACGTACATTTTGCATCTAGCGACAGAGGTGTAATGATGAGATTACGAGTGTGTATTACGTAAATTGAATTACAATAGATGCCGGTGAATCTGAATCTGGGGCGCGGCGTCGGCGGGGTGAGAGCACCTCCCTTAGCGGCGTGTTATTAATTTTTCATAAAATTATTTAACGTGTACTACTCGTAGCATAACGACGACACGATACGGCACGGCGCGGCGCGGCGGCATCGGCCGCAGCAACGAGCTATAGGAGACGCAGGAGGCGGTGGTCGGTTTCAATTCGCATTAATTAATTTTTTCTGCGGTTTCCGTTAAAATGAAAAAAATTGATTCGTCGTCCAATTAAAACGTCAGAATATCGTTTTTAAAAACGAGAAACGAAAAAAAAGTATACATTTCATCGGGTAAAATATTAGCGCGCGGTTGTAATGACGCCACTAAAAAGCTTAATATTACAAGCGTCGTTTTCGAACGTCCATAAATAATGCATTTTTGTCGTAGAGTTGTACGCTTGCGAGTATTAGGTAAGGGCGTTTAGTGTTCGTACTTCGTTGTTAGTTTAAGTTAAAAGGGTAAAAACAGACAAATACTAAACGAGGGCGTTATAGCTCAGTCGCTATTAACTTAGAAAACGAAGAAGAAGGGTTGAGTAATGCTTTAGGGGTTTATACAAGTCTGCGTCAAGTTATAAGATGAGACTGCTCTAACACGTGGTGATTATCGCGCCGCGTACCGACTCTTTGACGTGATGGTAATTAAAAAACCATGTATACGATTATACGTAGACGTACCTCTACATCGTACATCCCTGCTATACGTGTTACGTGTTACGTATACGTACAATGGTTGTTTATAAAATCAAAATTTTACCATATCGAGTGGTTTTGCAAACTAAAAGCGACGAAGAGATGAATTTGAATTATTTGCGACGACTAGGTACGAGTACCTATACCTAATAACGTTGTCGTAAAATTCGCTCTGATTTCGAATTACGAGCGGATAGGTACGGTACCTCCTCGAAGTGTAGGCTAATATTAAGTCGATAATAATCCAGTGGGTATGGTTAATTTCTACGCTACGTTTCGTGTAGTCAATTAAAACGTTACATCGGTTCGAAAATGTTTTTAAACGAATTTCCAGATGTGCTACGATTTCTGAAACCATTTAACCGAATACTGCAGTGTGTCCGATAGTGTTCGTCATTTCGTCGCATTTCTCGGTAATTATTACGCGTATGTATATTTTGTGAGCGTAGTTGTGAGGGGGGTATTTTGTTTGCCTATTTTTAATCATCGTTAAGTGTGGTAATTTTATACATTCTGCTTTACGCATGTGTAAATTCTCATACGTCCGATGGATCTCTTCAATTTTTTTTATCATGTATTGTATCGCTGAAGAAAAATATATTTGTGCTGAAATAGGTACGTTCTGAAGTTTATCGTAACATACTCGTATTTCAGAGTGCTTTTTCGGAGATCTAGAATTTTCAAAATGTCGCTGTGGGCTCCAGAATGGTTTAAACTCACCTTCAGTTTAGGTATCTAAACTAATTCAGTTTTTTTTCAACTGTACGAAGCTGGCACTGAACCAGTAGAAAAACTCGATTTTGAAAAAATGGCGCGTAAGCGATCGAATAAGTCTTCAACATACCTACTAATATCTACCCTTTTCGGATTCAAAAGTAAATTCAGAAAAAAATCAGAAATGATTTGGTTCATGCGTTACTAATTTATTTGTGATATGTATGGAACAAGCCCGTATCCAGGATTTTCTCCTGGGGGGTGATGAATGACTCATAAGTAGGGGACAAAAATCATAAAATTCCCAACGGGCTCATATGTACAAAAATTTTAATAGTAGGCACATTTCAGACATTTTCATGCTGAATTTCAGCTTGAAAAACTTGTTGATCAGAGTGAGGTTTTTGAAATTTATCCAGTAAATTGTTTATGCATATTTATAAATTATAATGAAATTGAGGAGCTCATTGCAAAAATAGCCCTTGTCCAAAATGAAAATAAAAAACAAGCAAGACAAAAAACCACTGTGAAGTCCTGATGAATTGGTATAGTGTATTCAAAGTGATTTTTTTATCAACTTGAGTAATTCCTGTTACTCTCAGAAAAACTTTTAGAGGGCTATCATACTGATGCATCCATAGAATGCAGTGGAGAAAAGAACCTCCCCAATTTTTTTTCAAAGTGACAAGGGCTATTTTTGCAATGAGCTTCTCAACTCAGATCAGCACGAGCGAAGCGAGGGCAAAATTTTGGAAATTTGTCAATCCAAAGAGTAAAAAATACTGCATTTCTGATTGTAAAATTGATCTTTCTGGATTTAACTTGACACTCCTCACATCCTCAACCTCAACTAGGGAGCGATAATGATTTTTGACGATTTTCGAGGTTTATTGCCCAAGCGTCGCGAGGAAAATAATTCAAAATTGTCGAAAATCATTTTTACTCCTGAGTTGGACAACATATTTTTTGTTATGAGGGAGAAAATCCCAGTATGTACCTATTCAATTCCAATAATGATCAGTAAGCTGGAGCAAAAGGAGCACTTTTTCTCCCTTATAATAACGAAAAATATCCTTCCAGAAATTTCAATTTCAAAAAAGGAAAGCAAACAAAAGCATTGGAAATTCATAATTCAAGAAACAAAAATAATTAGTACATTACATATATTATGCAACTACCTAGGGAGATAATGTGATTTTCAATGAATTTTGAAGATTGTAGCAAATTATCTCCCTAGAAACGTAAAACAACATGATTTTTTTCCTGTGATTCAATGCAAGAAATCGTAGGAAATTATATTAAACGAAGGATTTTTTGGCCCTGGGGGGTGATTGTACCCCAAATCACCCCCCCCCCCTGAATACGCCCTTGGTATGGAATTCAGAGATTTTATTTTTGAAACAAGCTGAAAAAATATTAATCTAATTTGAATTTCTTTCAAAACATTTTATTCTGAAAAATTAATTTGTAGGTTAACTTAATAAAACACTTCGTGAGATTTTTTTTAAATGAAAGAATAATTAATTTTATGAAAACTTTTTGTTAATTGTTTACAATATTGATTTGACGATTATCGTTACGATATGTTACCTTAATAATATCTTTAAGATACATTGGTGTTTGAAGCACCTCAGTACATCGCTTCATTGGCAATCCTTTTGCCTCTCCACATATCTCACCAGAGGGAGAGAATTTCACTGAAATTTCTTTCTCAGTCTGAATTTCTTCCATGAGATATTCTACAAAGACTGATGACTCGGCAGGGATGGTGATATTGGTTTCGGCACCAAGTTCTACAGATCGTTGTTTAGATTTCTTCTGTTCTTCACCCCACAAGTGGGTCAACGAATTATCTGATTTTTCACTCGAGACTGGCAATATTATTCCAATGTAACATGGTGCTTTTGTGGCAAAGTTGATACCTAGGTCTTTGTTTTCTGCATTTATTATGCTCACCAGATCCTTTACTGTGGTTTTGATCCCAATACTGCGGGTTATATTGATTGGCGATATATTGCTGAATACTTGTTTGTGTTGCAATACAATTTTCACGCGATGTCTTAACAAACGAGGCTCCATGATCTCGCGATAGCTCCACAGGTTATAGAATTTATCCTTCATTTCATCTCTATTAAAGTAACAAGTTTCAAAGGATATATTTTGGTATTTGTTTTCTAGTGCTTTTTTACATTTTTCCTCGGGCCAAAGGTTGTGGATACGAGCTTCGTTCTCAGTCATAATTGCATATTGACTTCCAACTAATCCAATTCCAAATGAGACCGTGGGTTTATGAAAGATTGCTCCATCCGAATGTAGTTGTACCATAATCAATCCACCCATTAAAGGATCTGTACACGATGCGATTTTGAAAATAAGAACCGAAATCAACGCGAACAACATCATAGTAATTGAAATCAAATCAACAAATGTGAATTTTTAAACCGAACTGAAAACGTGACAGAATAAGTGAGACCTTCCCACCGGTAGCACTTTTCGGATAGTGATTTAGTGAAGAGAGTATATACATCGTTTATAAATGTATCTATACCGGTATACCCCCTACCGTTGTTTCCTACGTCATGTGTATGCGAGATGAGTGATTTTGCTACGAGTCTATTTGCAGCCCAAATGATCTTCAAGAAAGTTTCACGCATGCTCCCTTACTTGTTTTGCTTGTAATTTAAAATGTGTGTTTGAAAGCGTTTTTTCGTGATAGGTACCTACAATATAATTATTTCATTTTGCAGAAATAAAACATATCCATCATTTGAAAAATAATTATTTGCAATTAATTGTATGCTTGGACAATTAGAAACATGCAAACTAATTTAAACTAAAGAAATGAAAACAATACTAAGTAAAAAGGCAAATTACTCGTATTATACTAATTTGGGAACAATTTTATAAAGTTGAAGTATAAAAATTACTTAAAAATATAAAATCAACGAATTTAAATTCAAAAATTGAATTCAGCATCTGAATTTAGGATCAAATTTAAACTACTTACATACCTAAGTAGGTTATAAAAAATGAAAATACAAACAATTATTTCAAAATTCAAGTGCGTAATAAATTATAAATTTATTAATTTGCTTCGATAGTTGATGCTACTTTATATTTTTATTTTTTATAACTTATGTTTTTTTAGTTGAAATCAGAAATCTTTGGGTTCATGCATTAATTTATTTGATGATATGGAATTCAGAGATTTTATTTTTGAAACAAGATGAAAATATGAATTGAATTTCATCATAAGGGGTGATTATTTGTTGCAAGGGAATTTATTTTAAAACATTTTTTTTTTTTTTGAATGAATAAGTAAGTACCTATACCTAATTTGTTTTATAAAAACTTATTGTTAATTGTTTACAATATTAATTTGACTGTTATCTTTACGATATGTTACCTTGATAATATCTTTAAGTAACATTGATGTTTGAGGTACCTCAGTACATTGCTTCATTGGCAATCCTTTTGCCTCTCCACATATCTCACCAGAGGGAGAGAATTTCAATGAAATTTCCATCTCAGTCTGAATTTCTTCCATGAGATATTCTACAAAGACGGATGACTCGGCAGGGATGGTGATATCGGTTTTGGCACCAAGTTCTACAGATCGTTGTTTAGATGTCTTCTGTTGTTCCCCCCACAAGTGAGCCAACGAATAATCTGATTTGTCCCTCGAGCCCGGCAATAGTATTTCAAGGTGACATGGTGTTTTTGCGGCAAAGTTGATGATACCTAGGTCTTTGTTTTCTGCACTTGTTACGCTCACCAGATCCGTTACCGTTGTTTTGATCGCAATATTGCGGGTTATATTGTTTGGAGATGTATTACTGAATGCTTGTTTGTGTTGCAATACAATTTTGACGCGATGTCTTAGCAAACGAGGCTCCATTATCTCGCGATAGCTCCACAGGTTATAGAGTTTCTCCTTCATCTCATCTCTATTAAAGTAACAAGTTTCAAAGGATATATTCTGGTATTTATTTTCCAGAGCTTTTTTACATTTTTCCTCAGGCCAAAGGCTGTGGATACGAGCTTCGTTCTCAGTCATGATTGCATATTCAAATTCACGTCCAAACCCAATTGAGGAGACTTTACGAAAGACTACCCCATCCGAATGCAGTTGCAGCATAATAAATCCTTCCATTGAAGGATTTGCACACGATGCGAGTTTGAAAATAAGAACCGAAATCAACGCGAACAACATCATTACAAATGAAATCAAATCGACAGTTATTACTTTTTAATCGGAATAAAAACTGTACAGAATCAATGAGACCTTTCCACAACTTGCACTTGTTAGAAATGTGAAGAGAGTTCAATGAAGTCCAATATACATACCTACATCTACCGTTGCTGTTTGTGTACCTACCTACCTACCTACCTACCTACCTACCTACCTATTAGAGATGAGTGATTGTACGAACGTCATGTGGTAAGATTATCATTCTCGCATGCCCTACATCGCGGGTTTCATGTTCACAAA